>NC_066884.1:3722870-3917870 GCF_022985175.1 Labeo rohita
GGTGACTCGCAGCGGCTTGGAGGGCAAGACCGGAGCCTTCAGAGACGATGCAGACTCGGGGGACAGATAGCTCGCGAGCGTCTGTTCCACCCGAGGCATCGCTCTGTACCCTCGCTCATCCAACCCCGCCACATAACCGTAATTATAGGAAGCGGGGATGAACAAGCGGGACGAGAAGGGTGCATTCCATGATCTCGACACCTCAATGTGGAGATCAGGAAAGAAAGGAAGGCTCCGGCGTGCTGGAGGTGGTCGAGACCGCAGAAATCTCTCGTCCAACTTACTTTTCTGCGGTTCGACTAATGACTCGGCGGGCCAATCGATGCTGAGCTTGGCCACCGCCCGAGTCACCACCTCCAGTAGCTCCTTGTACTGGGGAAACTGAGGTGCTGCAGCCTCATCCACACTCACCACGTCAACCTCCTCGGAGGAAGATATGGCGAGCGTGGAGGCCGACCCCCGGGGGGAAGAAACCGCAGCGCGGGCTTCCGATCCCGAAGGCCGGGCAGCGGATCTGGTGGGTGAGGCAGAAGATAGGGGTCACCCGTCTCCATACCCTCCACCAGATCCAGTTGCGAACCCCACGAGTGCAGCCGCCGCTCCGCCTCGGCGGAAGCGGGACCGGACCCGCGGGGAACGCTGATGAAGGACCCCTCCGCGGAGAAGAGGTCCTTCCGGGAGCGGAGCAGACGCATCGGCAATGCGTCGCAATGCGGGCAATCGGACCGCTCGAGGGCCGATGCCGCATGCTCCGCTCCCAAGCAAGCCACGCATAGAGCGTGTGTATCCCTGCTCGAGATGTAACGAGAGCAGGGAGGAACACACGCTCTAAAACCTGGCTTGCTAACGTTTTTGGTTTTTTGTGATTTTTTTAGACATCTGTTCCAAAATAAAAGTGGTGCAAACTAGCAACCAAAAAGGGAACAGCACAGACACAAACACAGAGCGCTGCTGAAAGACAGAAGCTGACGCTCGTTCTGGCGCACGTGCTTTTATGCTTCCTGGTCAGTGACGTCACCCGCCTGTGACGTTTCGTTCTTCCATTGGTTTGATTGCACACGTGATTCAGAGCGCGGTCACGCTGAAGGCGTTCCCAAAGCGTTTCGACGCGGCTCGAGTTCCTGAAGGGGAAATGTAAAATTATCTGCCAGTGAGGTAAGTGAAATACTCTTAAAACAAGATTTTTCTTACTCCACTGGCAGATCATTTTAGGTATTTTAAGCAAAATTCACTTAATTTAGACATTTTTCCCCACAAAAAAACAAACTAAATATCTTATGTCATCTAGTAAATGCCTCTTGATTTAAAAACTTTTACATTTTTTCTCTTTTTTTTTTGGACTAGAAACTAGACAAAATACTAAGGATAAGCCTTTTTTGCAGTGTAAAAGCACTGACGAAACTGAATGTAAGTGCAAAAAGCATTTTTTTTTTGCTTTATTTTAGTTTTAATTTACATTTTTAATGCATTGTTTTATTTAAATGCTATATTATGTTTTTTTTTAATGCTATCGTTTAGATAATAGTTTAATAGTTTAAAAATGTAAATTTGCTAAATATTTACTCACCCTCAGGCAATCCAAGATGTAGATGAGTTTGTTTCTTCATCAGATTTGGAAAAAATTTAGCATTGCATCAATTGCTCACCAGTCTTCTGCAGTGAATGGGTGCCATCAGAATGAGAGTCCAAACAGCTGATAAAAACATCACAATAATCCACAAGTAATCCACACCACTCCAGTCCATCAATTAACATCTTGTGAAGTGAAAAGCTGAGTGTTTGTAAGAAACAAATCCATTAATTTGCTTTTTTAAACTTCAAACCATTTTTTCTGTTCAAAATATAAGTCCGTAATCCATAATAACACTTCCTCCAGTGAAAAAGTCCATCCCCTGTTGTCCTCTCATATCAAAATCCACCCACATATTTGCTTTGAGCTGTTTTGGACTGTTTTGGCTTGTAAATAGTGCTTGATCTGTATAGATTTCCCTTCTGATTCATACAAGATTATTTTTTTACTGGTGCAAGCAATATAGAACTCATAATGTAGCCAGAAGCAATGGTTTAAAGTCAAAATTTCTCAATGTTGGATTTGTTTTTTACAAACACACAGCATTTGGCTTCTCAAGATATTAATTGATGTACTGGAGTGGTGTGGATTAGTTGTGGATTATTGTGATGTTTTTATCAGCTGTTTAGACTCAATCTGACGGCACTCATTCACTGCAGAGGATCCATTGGTGAGCAAGTGATGCCATGCTACATTTCTCCAAATCTGATAAAGTTTGTGTTCTCTGCGCATTATGTAATTTATAACAACACGTTTCTGTCACAAAACGTTGTTCTTGTTGACACTTTGGGGTGAGTTTACTAAAAAGTTGCAATGGTTTTGCATGCAATCTGTCAGTGGAAAAATAAATACTGCAAAAGCTGTATTTAATTGCAAAAAGAACAATTATTTAGCTTTTTTTTCCCCCATTTTTACTTTATTTATTATTTATTTATAGTTAAAAATACTGACAAAACTGAATATCCTTAAAAAACAAAGTGTTTGTTTCTTCATCAGAACATGTATGGAGAAATGTAACATTGCAGCACATGCTCACCAGTGGATCCTCTTCAGTGAATGGGTGCCATCAGACTGACAGTCTGAACAGCTGATAAAAACATCAAAATAATCCACAAGTAATCCACACCACTCCAGTCCATCAATTAACATCTTATAAAGCCAAAAGCTGTGTGTGTTTATAAGAAACAAATCCATCAATAAGACGGTTTAAACTTTAAACCATTGTTTCTGGTCAAAATACGAGTCTATAATCCAAAATAACGCTTCCTCCAGTAAAAAAGGCCAGCTTCTGTTGTCCTCTCATATCAAAATCCACCCACATATTTGCTTAGAGCTGTTTTGGCTTGTAAGTAGCCAAATTTAGCTATAATTTAGCCAGAAGCGATGGTTTGAAGTTAAAAAGTGCTCAATGTTGTATTTGTTGTTTACAAACACACAGCTTCTGGCTTCTCAAGATGTTAACTGATGGAGTGGAGTGATGTGGATTACTTGTGGTTTATTGTGATGTTTTTATGAGCTGTTTGGACTCTGACGGCACCCATTCACTGCAGAGCATCCATTGGTGAACAAGTGATGCAATGCTACATTTCTCCAAATCTGATGAAGAAACAAACTCATCTACATCTTGAATGGCCTGAGGGTGAGTGCATTCTAAGCAAATTTTTGTTTTTAGGTGAACTATTCCTTGCAGTAAATGCATCTTTATATTCTGCAGTACTTTATTTAATTGTAGCTGTATGCATTATCTTTTTGACTCCATGGCAATCCAGTTTATCCTGGCACTAAATGTGCTAAAATAATTGTATGCTATATTTTTGATTAAGCATTTTTTATTCTTTCCCATGCAAACACATAAACACAAAAGATGCACTAGCATCAGCAGTTTTTGCTGTTTGTGTAATTTATAACAACACGTTTCTGTCACCAGAAGTTGTTCTTGTCGACACTTTGGGGTGAGATCACTAGAGAGTTGAAAAAAAATGCAAAAGACAAAGCTGTATTTAATTGCAAAAAGAACCCCAATACATGACAAACAACAAATTCTTGGTAGCAATTATTTAGCTTTTTTTCTTTTCATTTGTACTTTATTTGTTGAAGTAAAAAAAGATGTTTTGTATAGTTAAAAATACTGACAAAACTGAATATCCTTGCAAAAACTACTTTTTGCAACACTTTTCTCAGTTTTAAAAGTACATTTTTAATTAATTGTTTTTTAAAGGAATGCTATCGTTTAAATAATAGTTTAATAGTTTCAAAATGTAAATTTGCAAAACAATTACTCAACCTCAGGCCATCCAAGATGTAGATGAGTTTGTTTCTTCATCAGATTTGGAAAAATGTAGCATTGCATCACTTGCTCACCAGTCTTCTGCAGTGAATGGGTGCCGTCAGAATGAGAGTCCAAACAGCTGATAAAAACATCACAATAATTCACAAGTAATCCACACCACACCAGTCCATCAGTTAACATCTTATAAAGCCAAAAGCTGTGTGTTTGTGAGAAGCAAATCCATCAATAAGCCGTTTTAAACTTCAAACCATTGTTTCTAGGTTAAAATATGAGTCTATAATCCATAATAACACTTCCTCCAGTGAAAAAGACCAGCTTCTGTTGTCCTCTCATATCAAAATCCACCCACATATTTGCTTTGAGCTGTTTTGGACTCTTTTGGCTTGTAAACAGCACTTGATCTGTGCAGATTTCCCTCCTGATTCATACAAGATGGCTTTTTCACTGGTGCAAGCAATATGGAACTCATAATTTAGCCAGAAGCAGTGGCTTGAAGTTAAAAAGTGCTCAATATTAGATTTGTTTTTTACAAACACACAGCTTTTGGCTTCTTAAGATGTTAATTGATGGAGTGGAGTGGTGTGGATTATTGTGGATTATTATGATTTTATTAGCTGTTTGGACTCTCAATTTGACGGCACCCATTCACTGCATAGGATCCATTAGTGAGCAAGTGATGCAATGCTACATTTTTCCACATCTGATGAAGAAACAAACTCATCTATATCTTGGATGTCCTGAGGGTGAGTGCATTCTAAGCAAAATTTTGTTTGTAGATAAACTATTCCTGCAGTAAATGCAGCCTTCTCTTCGGCAGTACTTGATTTAATTGCGGCTACATGCATCATCTTTTTGGCAATCCAGTTTAAGCATTTTTTATTCTTTCCCATGCAAACACGTCTCCTTTCTATGTAAATGAGACTCATTATTGATTGCACCTTATTCATAAACCAGGTGCTGTTGTGATGCTGTGCAGTGATCATGATAGTGTGCTGCATCCTACACTCTTTATTACTCAAAATTGGGTTTTGCACCATGCAAAGGTCTTTTGTGTACATTTGCAATTTGCATAATTTCTTTAGCGAGCGGTGCTAAAACAACACATGCACGACGTGGAAATAAATGGTGCTATCGGCGGGTGCGATTTATTTTAGTCAATTCACCTTTTGTATCTCTGGAATGGGAACACACGAATCGGTGACCTACCTCTGCCTTTATCAGAAAACTAATCGAGCCAGTGTATTGTTTGCATTAATAAAGCTTGCGAATAAAGAAGGGCACCGTGACCCAGTTGAGTACATGATCACGCAGGGCCAGAAACCTCCCGATAAATCACGGCACATCACAGAGAACACGGCATCACACCCGAGCGCTTCTCTCCCGTTCCCAGCGTTTGCGGCGAGCTGGGCGTTTGTTTGTCAAAATGCCACTCGGTAATGAATATTAATGTGCGTAGATGTCAGAGAGATGAATTGTGGGGGCGGCTGAAAGCTGCATTATCTAGAGTTTATTTGCCGCATGTAATGAATAGCAGAGGCTCAGACACTAATAGGGCGGCTTCAGAGAGCAGATAGCGGCGCGTGAGATAGTCTGCTCTTTTGGAGTGGCTATTTAATGTGTTTAATTCAAGGTTTTCTTTTTTTCTCTTATTAAATAACAGTCATTTGTCAGGGCCGGGAAGTGAAAAATGTGTAGGAAGAGAATATGTATGCATTTGACTATATACTTGGGAGTTATTTGTTATCTTCCACCTCGATGTCAGTGCATTCGTAGTGAATTTCCGGGCTTTGGGGCTTATCTGTAAAGGTTGAGCTAAACTTCAGCATGAAAATAGCTTTGGACCTTGCAAAAAATATATATAATATATGCATGCTCTATGGCAGAGATACTCATGTTGTTATAGGAATGAGTGATATGGGCCAACACAAAAAGATACAATTTTTCATATCAGTTCATATCGATAGTTATTAGTTTTATTTAAATAACCATTGGTCTTCTATAGTAGCATACATTTAAATAATGATAGCCACAGTTAAAACTACATATAGCACCTTAATATCATGGTAAAAATATATAATCATATGGCTCCGAGGTATTTGTATAAAAACCAGCTCTAAATGCATTTAGTATAAATGCACATACACTATAGCTTAATCACAGAAAATACTGTAGTTATATTCCATTACTCATTTAACACGTCAACATTAATATTATAATAAAATTCAGTGTGATTTTGGCATATAAACATTATATTTAACATTGATCAAACTCTTGTTATCATTTCATCAAGGCAAAGTTTTTGTATATAATAATTGTTAATAATTATTTTTTTTAGGATCAAAGTGTATGTATATATTATAAAATTAGCAACTTTTATAATAAAATCAGTTTATTTCTCTTTTAATTTTTTATACTATAAAAATAAAAGTAATATAAATAAAAAAGTTATCACATGTGTACATATATATATATAATGATGCAAAAAGTTTTATGGCCAGTAATATTTATAATTTCATAGTATTTGTAATTTAATTATTTTTTAAGTATTAAGTATTTAAGTATATAACTATTTACAAGTACTTGTAATTTATAATATTTTGCATTTAATTGTTAAAATAAATATAAACATAATTATTTATAATTATTGTAACTTCTATATATTTTTAGTTCTACTTGCCATTGAAAATAATGCAAAATACAGTTTCATTGCCAGCTATATATATATATATATATATATATATATATATATATAATAATTATGCATAATTTGTATGCATATTATGCATAATTATGTGTAATAGTATTTATGCATGTAATCATTAAGTTAAATATCAATATAGAGGTTGTAACTGTATTATTTAATTGAATTTATTTTTAAAACTTACTTGACACTGGAAAATACTGCAAAATACTTTTTAATGCTGTCAAAAAGTGTATCATAATTTTTATATTCATGCATACTTTTTTTGTAATATTCCTAAAATCAGTTATTAAATTAAATATAATTATTGCAACTTTTTATATTTATTCTTCAGTTTATTTTTATTTTCAGTTCATTATTTGATTTTATTTATTTACATATTTATTTTGACTATTCACCTTTGGAAAATAATGCAAAATACAGTTTTATGTAATTATAAAATATATATATATATATATATATATATATATATATATATATATATATATATATATATATATATATACACATATACACACACACTGTTTTAGTTTTATTACACATATTACATATTGATATAAACAAAGAGATGGACAATTTGTATATATAGCTATAAGTTATGTAATATTAAAAACAGCACTTTACAAAAAGTGATGCTTTAAAACTTTAGGAAGCAACAAACGTCAAAACTTCTGTGTGTATTCTTGCATTCTGCTCTACTGTGTTTTTTTAGTCCCTGGAAAAGACTTTTACATAATTATTAGCAGTAGTAACTTTGTCAAATATTGTAGAAATAATTACTAAATGAACCATTACTTAGAGTGAAAGCTGGTTTACTTTCTTTTCCCTGGTACATCTAAAACATTCAGAGTTAGAAAAAGACACTACAGCACCTCCAGATCTAGCAGTGCCACAGACGTGTCCAAATTAAAAAAAAAAAAGGAACAAAAGTAAGAAATTGTCAGAGCTTAAAATGACATCTAATCAGTGAGACAGCAGCATCAGCAGCAGCAGCACAAATGGCCGCTATCTGAGGCAGAGAGAGAGTCTGGACATGCTGCCGTCCTTTGATGTGATGCCCGAGACGGGCAGAGGGCAGAGAGATGAGGAGATGAGTCAGCAGCCGCGTGCGTGTGTGACAGAGACGCCTCCATCTCTCTGTTCCAGTCCAGTGCCGCAGGAAATGTACCCTGATATTAGCTATTAAAGAGCAGATTGTCAAGGGAGGAACGCCAGCTCAGACAGCTGCACAATGCGGGCAGAAAGCACGAGTCAGGAAGAGACAAGAACAGACCGGAGTTAAGATGCTTTCAGGTGGTTCAGGACTGGATTATGGACTGGGACGGCGAAAACCACAGGCTGCGTGAAATTTCACCTGCAAATCTGATTCTTGTCAGACGTTTCTCCTGAGGAAAAGAGTCTGGGGATCTTACATGTGTCAGTTTCAGAAGATATTTCAACAGTGTCGACTGTGTTCAGATCAGTGTTATTTTAGTATCTCTGAATTACAGGGTTTATGCAGGTCCTAAAATCATAAAGTCATGACATTAAATGTTGCATGCATTGCTAAAATTATCTCCCACAGTTTTTTGGTGTTTTTTCTAATATAGATTTCTAAACATCAAGATGCATTTACTTGAGATGGAAAAAGAAGATATGAAGTCTTGTTTTCTGAGAAATTGAACAAAATTAAGTCAGTTTATGCTTAAAACAATATATCAGTGGGGCAAGAAAACTTGTATTTACTTTAAATTAAGTTGATTTTATTTAGAGCTTATTGGCAGGTCTTTGTTGTTTTTTTAATCGTAACTTGCTTCATATTGATTTACTTCACAAAAAAAAAAAAGTTATTTTGCTTCTCAAGTAAATGCATCTTGATTTAACAATATATAAACATTAACAATGGAAAATAAGACTTTGGATTTTTGCAGTGTGGTCAGTTATTAAAATATTTTAGTGGTTGGTAACAAAGGTGTTCATGTCTTCAGTTTTTTTGGAAACTTATTTAAAAATTAATAGAGATTGATTGTATTTTCAGCACCCATTGGGGGGGGGGGTGAAAACTTTTGAACCCTGATCTTCAAATTCAAAGAGTTTTCACCCCCATGTGTTTCCTTCTGAAGCATCAGTGAGTGTTTGAACCTTCTGTAATAGTTGCATATGAGTCCCTCAGTTGTCCTCAGTGTGAAAAGATGGATCTCAAAATCATACAGTCATTGCTGGAAAGGGTTCAAATACACAAAAACGCTGAAAAACCAAAGAATCTGTGGGAACTGAAGGGTTTTTCTGAAAAACAGCTGGCAGTTTAATTGTTTAGGACAAACATAGGGCTCATGAACAACTATTACTAAACAAAAAACACAGCTGTGGATCATTCAGGTAACACAGTATTAACAATCAAGCGTATGTAAACTTTTGAACGGGGTCATTTTTTATAAATTCAACTATTATCTTTTATGTGAAGTATCTTATTCAGTTCAGTACTAAATAAAAAATAACATGCATTTTGCGTGATCCCACTTATTATCATTTTATCACCTCGTTTAACCCTGATTCAGGTTTGCCAAGATAAAGAAGTCAGCCATCAGAAGGAGAGATCTCAATGTAAACAAAAACATTTTTCACCAAATGAAAATACTCTTACTTTATACTGTCACTGCATGACTCATTTGCTCTCATTTTTATTCCTCCTGAAGCATTTTATGAGAAGCATCTGAGTTGATAGTTAAAGGTGAAGTGTGTAATTTCTGCATCACCAAACAAAACTGCACAAGACTGCCTTGTAGTCAGTATAAACAGTGTAAACTAGGAGAAAGTTATAGAAAAAAATACACAGAGGAATCCATTAAGTCCGTGAAAGAGCAATAAAAATGTATTTTTGGGAAGAGAGAGATTTGCAGACTCCAACTGTTCAGTCATCAGCAAACCTGACGTTCTTTCGCAGCATCTTCTCTGTCTGCAACACTCAGCCTTTCATCAGCCACTGAGCTGGAAAAAAACCTTACAAACACACACTTACAGCCTGCTAGAGATGATGATGATGCTGCGGCTGCTGTGAAAGAACTCTGAAGTCACTTCAGCTCACTAAAGCTGCATTTATTTGATCAAAAATACAGTCAAATTCTGAAATATTATTAGCATTTAAAATAACTGCTTTCTATGTGAATATACTGTAATTTAATAATTTTTTTCTATGATGCAAAGCTGAATTTTCAGCATGATTACTCCAGTCTTCAGTGTCACGTGATCTTTCAGAAATCATTCTAATATGCTGATTTGCTCTTCGAGAAACATTTTTGATTATTAGATATGTTGAAAACAGTTGTGCTGCTTCCATTCCATTTTTGTGGAAACAGTGATACATTTCAAGATTGTTTGATGAACTGAAAGTTCCAAAGAACAGCATTTATTTAAAAAATAGAATCTTTTGTAACATTACAGTTGTCTTTACTGTTACATCTGGTCAGTTTAACTCAGTTAAATCAGTTTTTAAATCAGTTTAACTTGTTATTGACAGAATTTTCTGTCTTTCTGAGTAAAATTTGCTTTTTGTTCAAAAAGACTCTTTTGAAACATTGCATGTTCAGATGTTCATGCAACAAAATATTCTGTGGGGCATGAAATTTTTATACAAAATGATCAAAAATGCGGTAACAGAGGTGGCTGTTAATTCATTTATGCATCTTTGCTGTTCATTTCAAACTATTCATTTCATTCCCAACTATACATGAAACACCAAATCTTTTCTGATTGGCTGCGAATGTGTGGTGTCACGCAGCAGGTTTGTGTTGAGTGTGGACAGACAGATTGACTGTCACTAGAAAGCTGTCGTGCGGCGGTGCTTTGGACGTGGCGTTATGGCAGCAGCACAAATGACCTCCCTCACTGGTGTTTCACAGCAGCTATTACTCTCTATAAAATATGGAGCATTTCTAAATGAGATATTTGGGGCAATTAATAAAAAAACAGAGGTCTGACAGGAACGCGTGGCCCTCGGGGACTGATTTCACAAGTCAGTGTGATTCATAATGGGGCGTAATCATTATAATTAGAGGCCTTAATCCAGCATCATGGTGAAAATGTAATCAGAACTCAAGGGAACTTTCTGATTAGTTGGTATAATAACGAGGGTGGAAGGATTATGGAGACGTGCGCTTATTACTGCCCCCGTAATTAAAGAGCAGAGATTGGCAGAGCTTTCCAGAGAGGAACTGATGGAATGAGCCACTCTCTTTCTTTACTGAGTTACCTGAGTAAATGAGATCACTAGTATGTTTTGATCAAATTACTAGTTTTAAATGTATTATTTAATTCATTTTTATGTTATTGATAACATTTTTATATATATATATTTTTTAAAAGTATTAAGATTTATTACGATTTTTAAAAATTACATTGCTTTCAAACTAATTTCTGTAATTTTATCAGAGCATAATATATTTGACCCTGGACCACAAAACCAGTTGTAAGTGTACATTTTTTGAAATTTAAATGTATACATCATCTGAAAGTGAAATAAATAAGCTTTTCACTGATGTACGGTTTGTTAGGACATGATTTTATTTGGCTGAGATACAACTATTTGAACATCTGAGGGTGCAAAAACATCAAGATATTGAAGTTGTTCAAGTAAAGCTCTTAGCAATGCATATTACTAATCAAAAATTAAGTTTTGATATATTTATGTTGCAAAAAATTGCAAAATATCTTCAAGGAACATTACCTTTACTTAATATCCTAATGATTTTTGGCTTAAAATAAACATTTATAATTTTGACCCATACAATGTATTTTTGGCTATTGCTACAAATATACCTGTGCTACTATTAATATTTTTGCGAAGGGTAGCAAACTACTATTAAAAGCAAATAATAATAATTAATTAATAGTGTTGTAAGATTTATTAATTTTTTATTATATATCTCTATAGATTTATTTCAGTTACAAATTTCAAGTAACAAAAATCTTAAGCACCTTATATATATATATATATATATTAATAAATTATTAATGCACACATTATCAAATAATAATATCATCAAACAGGATTTTAGAGTGAGACAAACCAGCTAATATCTTAAAACATCATACAAGTCCCCCCAAGGGCCAATTTTATAAAAATCTAATTCTTTTTTGCATTTCTAATAAACTTTTCAATGGCAATATTATCAAATGATAGTTTTATCAAACAGGATTATATGTTTTAGAGTGAGACGAACAGCTGATATCTTAAAATATCATACTCATAGGTGTTTGTGCTGCTGTTTTCCCTGTAAAATTATGTCACTTCCTGAGGGATGATGTTATTAAGAACTGGCTTTTTAAAGTTAAGTTTAGCATTTTTTTTTTTTTAGATTATGAAGAGCTGTGCTGCTTTGGATTTAGTCTTTATTATATCTTTTACATTATCCTCTCTTGTTGCACACAGTACGGAAAAAAATTGCACAAGCAGTGTAGTCCGATTCATAAACAAATGACTCTTTTTGAAACGGGTCTTTTTAGGAACTGACTTTTTTACAAAAAGACTGGATGAAAACAAATCATGAAGAATTCCTAGAAAAACTTATACACCACCAGTTAAAACAATATTCTCAAACAAATAAAAATAAATAAAGAAAATAATAAATAAATAAATAAATTATAATAATAATATATAAAATAATATATAAAAATGATCAAAAATACAGAAAAAACTGTAATATTGTGAGATATTATTACAGTTTAAAATAATGGTTTTCTATTTTAATCTATTTTAAAAAACAATTTATTCCTGTGATGAAAAGCTGAATTTTTATCAGCCATTACTCCAGTCTTCAGTGTCACATGATCTTTCAGAAATCATTCTAATATGCAGATTTATTACTTTTATTTTCAATGTTGGAAACAGGTGTGTTGTTTTTTGAAACCTGTAATTTTTTTTTCAGGATTCTTTGATGAATAAAAAGTTAAAAAGAACTGCATTTATTCAAAATAGAAATCTTTTCTAACAATATAAGCTGTTGCTATCACTTTTTATCAATTTTACATTTTCTTACTGACTACAAATCATTTATTGACCACAAACTTTTAAATGGTAGTTTGTATTGTTACAAAAAGACTTGTATTTTAAATAAATGCTGTTCTTTTGAACTTTTTATTAATTAAAGAATCCTGAAAATAAGTATCACAGAATCACAAAATATTAGAAAATCACAAAAGAATTTCTAAAGACAGGAGTAATGATGCTAAAAATTCCGCTTTGCATTACAGGAATAAATTACATTTTAAAATGTATTCACATAGAAATTACATTGAAATAATATTTCTACATTTTTTTCTGGATTTTTTAATCAAATAAATGCAGCCATAATGAGCATAAGAAACACTTATAAAACTCGTTAAAAATATTACTGATCCCAAACATAAATAGTACATGAAAAAATGTTGTTTTATACGTTAAATTTTTTTCCAAAATGGTAATTTTTGTTTTATCTCATCTTTATTAAAAGTTTGTTGAATGCAAGGAGTATTTGAGCTTTTTAGCCACAGTTTCAACATGATTGAATGTCTTTCCATTATTTTTAGGGCATCAGAATATAATTGGCGACATAAAAATGAACTCCATGGACTGACCCAGATCTGCTCCGTCACCTTCAGCAGCCAGATAGAGCAGATTGATCAAGGCCATTCTGGTCATTAATGAGGAACCATCGATCTCTTAGTCTTTTTCCTCTTTTGATGTTGTATCTGTGTGCGTTTCTCCTTCTTTTGGCTCACAGGTCACAGCAGAGTCTATACATCACCAGCACACTGACAGACAATCAAAGCAGCCTGTACTCTCACAAATTACCCTTTAATGACTTATTTTCACACACAAATGCTGCTCAGATTGGTCACACATCATAGTTGGATGTGCCAAACTTCCTGTAGAGTCGGCCGCTCGTGATCCGAGCTTCCTCATGGTAGATAAAAATGAGGCTAATGTTCAGGTCAGCGGCGCCGCTCACCTCATTTACTCTTTATCTGTCGTTCAAGGTGAATCTCCCCATAAACAGCAAATGACTTTGTGGGCTTTTTGACGTTGGCGCTAAATTGATTAATCGTAAGTGGAGCTGCTTTAAATTACCTCCTCGCTGAAAGAGTAAAGCTGGATGGAAAATATTATCTAAATTGCTTGGTCTGTTCACAAGATACATGGCAAAGTTAAGTTTAGCCATTTTTTTGACTGTGAAGAGCTGTGCTGCGGTAGATTCGGTGTTTGTTATTTTCTTTTGCATTATCCTCACTCATTGCACACAGTAAGGAACAAATTGCACCACCAGTGTAGTCCGATTCATAAACAATTGACTCTTTTAAAACGGTTCTTTTTAATGAGTCAGTCAAAAAGAGGAATTAGTTCTTGTTTGAAATGTTACCACAAATAGTGTTGTGTTTGTTTAGTATGTAATTAGAACTATTTATTTGAGGGTTTTCCTCAAAAGTAATAAAAGAATCATTAATGGAGTCATTATGGAACTGGAATCATTAAGTGGAATGTGATTCATAATTGGTTAAATTGCCTGTGATTCTTAAAATAGAACATAATTCTTTCCAGACGACGTGCTCTTTCACACATCTTTGCACTGAATGTGTGTCTACTAAACAAGCACTAAAACTATTAAATAGTAATTAAAATAAAGCTGAAGTAAAATATGAATATTAGAGGGAAAAACGTACACTTTAAAATTAAGCAACTTTAGATTTAAAGCCCTACAACTGAAATAAAAGTTAAACGAAACTGAATAGAAATATAAAAATCAAAACAAAAACTAACAAAAGTGACAAAAGCACATAACGCAATTAATAAATCGTAAATTTAAAAAAATGAAAAGCTGAAAATGTAAAAATCAAAGCAAATTCGAAAAACCGATAAATACGATTACAATAAGGTTTCATTTGTTAACATCAGTTAATTATATTGTATATTATTATATTATATTAGTTGATCTCAGCAATTACTAATACATTTTTCAGAGCAAAAATACAGTTAACATTAGTTCATCAACTGTAAAATAACATTTAACAAAATAATATTAACAGTAGATAATAAATGTAAAAATAAAAATATTATTGTAAATACTTGTTAGTGTAACGTCTTTTTAAAAAAAATAAATTACTTATTCTTATTTTTCATTTATATGATTTAATTAACTATAAACTTTTCATTGACTCAAACCCTGGAGAAATGTTTACTACATTTCATGATGTTGATAACAAAATATATATATATTTTTATATTTCTCTTTGGGGTTTTTTTTATATCAAAAATAAGTTATGTCAAATGTAATCTAAAAGTAATCCAAAAGTAGTTAGAATACATTACCTACAATGAATACTCTAGTTTACATTGCTGACTACAAGTTTCACCATGTTAGTTGTAAACAGTAACAAACTACAATTTGTAAGTAATCTACTCCTGCTAACATGTTGTAGTATAGTTAGTTGTCTGTCTAGGTTGTTGTCAGTTAATATAACTGGTTTTAACAACACATTTGCATGTTGTCTGATGTTGGTTAATGATCACACTGACATGCAGGTAAACAAACTAAATATTACAAATTTGTTTGTTTCATTTTGTTTTTATTTTAAAATAATGTTCTCATTTAGATTTTTCTTTTTTATGATTTAAGTAATTATTTTTTTAGCTTTTTGTCAACTCATAAAACCCCTGCACTTCTTTTATTATATTAATAATAAATAATATTTTATTTTATTTTATTTTATTTTATTTTATTTTATTCCCTAGTTTGGGAAACCCTGCAGTAATGTTTAATACATTTAATGCTGTTACTAACAAGGAATGGAATACATTGGTTTTCTTAGTAAAAATAAACTGGTTACACTTTATTTTAAGGTGTCCTTGTTACAGTGTAATTATACATTTAAGTACTGAGTAATATTAATTAACTACATGTACTTACTATATGGTTAGGGTTAGGATTAGGGTTTTGGTTTAGGGCTACTTGCATGTAATTATGCATAATGAATTATTATTCTAATAGTAAGTACATGTAACATGTATAGCAAGGACACCTTAAGATACCAATGTTACCATAAACCCCATATAAATAAACCAGTTAGGTCAAAAGTAATCTAAAAGTAATCCATAAGTAGTCAGAATACATTACCTAAAATATAGACTGCATTACATTACTTTCATCATGTAATTTGTAATCAGTAGCAGATTACATTTGTAAGTAATCTACCAAAAAGTGCGGATGACATGTAGTATAGTTAGATGTCTTATTGTTGATATGGACTGTTATAACCGGTTTGTTTTTTCTCTCCAAACCCTCATCCGTAAAGCTTTGAGAAGAGCACTTTTGGCTTCCTGTTGTCTCTGGTCGAGTTCCCGGCTCTTACTTACAGTGGTCAAGCTCGACTGAAGTGTCCGTGTTGCCGCGCCTGCAGATTTAATAGAAACTGGAGTGCAAATGAAGTTCTCTGTGCCGAGCCGTCATGGTCAATGATGCTTCTCTTGTGGGAGAGAAATGGCTCTTTTTTTGCCGTCGGCTCTGGCGCTCCAGTCCACGGCTCAACAAGCTAATCTCCTTTAGCCAGCTGGTGAGCCTTTCAACATGGATGAGGGGCTCTGGGCTTTAAAACTATATGTGCACATTGGTGAAGTTAGGGTTAACTAGGGCTGAAACGATTAGGCGAAGTTATCAACACCGTCGACAGTCCAAAAAAAAAATGTCGACAAATATTTTTGTTGTTGAACAGCCGTTTTATCTCATAATAGTGGTCTGCAGTACCACAGTTTGACCAGTGTGGCGCTGTAGCGCAAAATTCTAATTCAGTCTCCTGGCTGCCAGTGTTGCCAAGATTTTCCTGCAGAATTGTGCTACTTTTATGCTGCTGAAATCGACCTCCCTCTCGAATGCGACTGAAAACTACTGCATGCGACTAAATATTTAGAAGCACCATGTGTGAGTGACTCAATCAGCATATTTATGTTTGTGCTGAGGGGAGCTTTAAAGGTTTCTATGTGTTTTTGCGATGTTGAGTAATGTATCACAGACATATCTCATAAACAAAGTGCAGAGAGAGTGTAAATAAGAGACTGATTGTGCGGTGTAGAGAGCTTTGTTGATTATAATGGAACTCTGTGAGATGGCAATGAACTGAAATGAGTGACAGCTTTTAATGATTTTGTAAATGAGATATTGATTTAATACAACAGTTAAATAAAAAGAAGTTAATATTAAGTGACTTAAATTGTCTAACTATAACAGTTGCCTGGTTTTGTGGATTTAATCATCAAAAATAGTAAAAAAAAGTCACAACCAAGCCGCTGCGCACACAATGGTGTTTCGTTTATGAATGATTGTGCGTTTTTAAATGAATCTAGTGAGTCAATGATTCAACTTGCCATTCATAAAGACAGTCACTTGCTTTGTTCGTAAACGAATCAGCCGTTCAAACGAATCAAATGAACGATTCAGTTATTAAATCAGTGACTTGCTGCCACCTACTGGCAGTTTTAGTTTAATTTTTAAAGTATCTTTTTAGTTATTTAAATCATTTATTATTTCTGTATTCAAAATTGTATATTTGAAACATTACTCTCAACAGGTGTTTATGAATTTGACTGCATTCATGCCACCTCTGAGCCTCATTAAACATGAAAATACACCTACAAACCAGTACAAATTAATTTTGTTAATACTGATTTCATTTGATTAGTAACTTATTCTTATTCTGTCAGGTTGTGTGTAGGAAGGAGACGTAGGACAACAAAATATAACTTTAAATGGCTTTAATAAAATCCAAACAAGGGTACGTCCAGACAGGAACAGCAGGGAAACACACACTAACATAACTTTAAGATTGGACGACAACCACATAACTGAATACAACTTATAAAGGGGTGCTAACGATACAAAGACAGGTGTGGGTGATTAACCAATAAAGACTTAACAAGGAACGGAACAGGAAAGACCATATAAGGGCACAGAAGGGAGACACCAACAAAACAGTCCACAGGGGTGTGACATATTCTACTGGTTCTTATTCTGTTCTAATTAGAAAAAAAGCATAAAAAATAGAATAAAAAAAAAAAAAATTACATAAAAGAAGACATTTAATGAAGTTAGAAAAAATCAATAATGAAGGTAAAAACAAAATTCCCCTGTAAATCACTTTAAGGAGTCAAACATTTTTTTTTTTATTATTGATTAGAAGGTGCTCCTGAAATTTTGAAATTTTCTCCTAAAGAGAAAAGTAAGCGTTGAGCCCTGCAGACCTGGCAACCCTGCTGGCTACAATTCACAAATTGCAAAAGCTGAATAATTAATCAAACAATCAATCTTTTGTCAATTCTAATAATCATTATATTAATTGATTTTCAAACGTTTGTTGCAGACCTAGGCTTAACTAATTGGTTTTAGTTTAAACAAGATTTTCGGAAGCATCCATGCCTCTTTTCTTTTACAGATGATCCGAAGAGAAGCTCTGAGATAAATAAGAGACTCTACTTAACGGGTCACCAAAATAGAACGACATAATTCAGTATCGATTGAGTCCCCGGGGTCTGAAATGAAGAGAGCCTCTGGGTTATTACTGTACAAAGAGTTCAGACCCCTTAGACATTGATCAGAGCGTCCTGCCAAAACCAGAGCTCATCTGGGAAAAATCAGCGGCACTTTATCTTATTCGGTGCAATTAATTTCACTGTCCAGCGCATTAGGTAATATTGGCGTGTGGCGCCATTGATCTCGATATCTGACACAGTTATTTTCCAGCACAAATAAAGGAAGTCTTCAAATCAAATCCAACACTCAGGGGGGAAAAAACTCGCAGCCAGAACGCAAGAATAATGCGCTCATGTATTATTGACAATGGCACCGGAGGAGCTTTTAGAGGTTGACAAGTCATCAGTGACATCAGGGTTTGTGTTTATGCGTGCCTGATGCATATTTATTCATCCAAAACGCAATCCAATACTCATTTATCCAGTGGACAATATAATGTGTTTATAATTAGAAAAATCTGACTTTTATTTGCACCTCAATAGCATTTGATGCATTTGCTTCAGTTAAAACATGCGTGTGTTTATCAAATATTTATTTAATTTTGTAATAATTTAATTTTTATTAAACATATTATCACATTATAACATTTTTGTAATTATTGAGTTGGCTTGAGAAAGCTTACTCTTCTGAGCCGAAATTTAGTCAGTATCTCCTCCTAGAGCTTTAAAGCTACAACCACCAAACTCGGGTCAGACCTTAACACTGGTTTGAAGTTAGTTGCTGTATATTTTCTAACTGATCCAGATTACGGTTTTCGAAAAGCAGACTATCAAAACTATCTAAAATCCCATAGACTTTCATTGAGGGTGTGAAAACTTTTATACAATGAGACTTATGGTGATGTAAGCTATCTGTTGCAATAGTAAAGCTGAACAACTCCCTACTAAAAAAAAACTGCTAAAACCAGCCTAAGCTGGTTGGCTGCTTTGGCTGGTCTTCCAGGCTGGTTTTAAAGTGGTTTTGGCCACTTTTTAGCTGTTTAGGTTGGCCTTAGCTCTTCATGCTGGGAAACCTGCTAAAAGACCAGCTATTAACTTAAACCAGCTATTTTCAGCTTTGATTAGACACCAGCCTAGGCTGGTTTTAGCTGTTTTAAACTGGTTTTAGCTTATTTTAAGCAGTTTTTTACAGAATCTGCTGATTTTACTTGGGTTAGCTGGTTTTTAGCTGGATTTTTTTTTCATTCATGTTAGCAACATGTTAAATCATAGTAAAACATGCTAACAACAGGCTAATCAGGCAAGAAAAATGCTAACATGCTAATTAAGTTAGAAACATGTTAGAAATATGCTAACAACATGCTAATCATGCTAGCAACATCCTAGTAACTTGGTAATCATGCTAGCAACATGTTAAACATGCTAGAGTCATGTTAGCAACATGCTAGTAACTTGCTAATCATGTTAAAACATGCTAACAACATGCTGGTAACATGTTAATCATGCTGGAATCATGCTATCAACATGCTAATCATGCTAGAATCATCCTAGCAACATGCTAGTAACTTGATAATCATGTTAGAAACATGCTAGTAACATGCTAATCATGCTAGCAACATGCTAGTAACCCTGGTGGAAAAAAACAGCATATGCTGGTAGGTATGTTTTGATGCTGGTTTAAGCTGGTCCTTAGCTGGTTTAAGCTGGTTCTTTGCTGGTTTATGCTGGTCATGTTGCTGGTCAAGGACCAGCTTAAACCAGCATCAAAACATACCTACCAGCATATGTTTTTTTTCACCAGGGAACATGCTAACAACATGTTAGTAACCTGTTAATCATGCTGGAAACATGCTAGTAACTGGCTAATCATGTTAAAACATGCTAGTAACATGCTAATCATGCTAGCAACATGCTAGTAACATGCTAATCATGCTAAAAATGCTAGTAACTTGCTAATCATGTTAGAAAAATGTTAACAACGTGCTAGTAACATGTTGATCGTGGTGGAAACATGCTAACAACATGCTAGTAACATGCTAATCATGCTAAAAACATGTTAACTTGCTAATCATGGTAGTAATGTGATAGGAACATGATAAGTCATGGTAGCAACATGGTT
The DNA here is from genome assembly GCF_022985175.1 of Labeo rohita. NCBI lineage: Eukaryota > Metazoa > Chordata > Actinopteri > Cypriniformes > Cyprinidae > Labeo > Labeo rohita. Next base: position 3,743,021 of record NC_066884.1, read on the forward strand.
AAACTATGTTAAATCATACTAGCAGCACTGTTAAACCATCCTAAATCGTGGTAGCAACATGCTGATTCAAGCTAGAAATGTGTGCGCTCCCACTCTGTCCCAAACTTAATTTTCAATAATTAAATTCAAACTTTTAAGTGTTTCAAATTTATTTTGAACTTTCAGACAAGGCTTTCTCAAGCCAACTTCAAAGTTCTTCTACGAACTTTACTCTAGTTTTTAATTTGATTAGTAAATTAAATGCTTAAAAAATTAAAAGGTACTTTATCGAAATCATTTTCTTTTCTTATTTAAAGCTTGATAGAGACTAACTAAATGATTATTTATTAAAATGATGAGTCTGTATTTATTAATTAATTAATTAATTTTACAAATTATTAAATTATTTTTGTATTAAAATTAATTACAATTAAAATTACATTTAAATGTAAATGTTTAATTACAATTAAATTGTGTTGCCATGTAGTTTGTTAGGTGTTCTGGAAATTGATCTTTTTTTTTGTATAGTTTTTGTATAGTTTTTGTACATTTTATTAAATTATTATTGTAATATTTGATTAATAAATTATTATTAACTAATGATTACTTGTTATTAGTTATGTGTGAGTGTGTGTGTGTGTGTGTGTGTAGTTATGCTGGAAATTGGATAATCTTTTTGTATTTTTTTTTTTTTTTGTTATCCATTAAACTGAATACTTGAAAAATGAAAGGTACTTAATTTAAATGATTTTTTTCTTTCTAATTGAAACTTGATAAATGGAAACAAAACAATTATTCATAATACATGAATGATGACTCTGGCATCAGTGCAGAGTCTGGCAACAACTTCACATTGTGAAGCACTTGAGTTCAAACAAAAGACTCGCAATAAAAACAGTAAAACTGTTGTTTTGAACAAGATCTTTTACGGTATGTGAATTCTAAAGCACTGATCTCACACTTACCAGTAACAGGTCATTTGTCTTTTACAGGTGGGAGTCCTGGAGCGCCCGTGGCCCCTTCATCACCCTCTTCTGCCCCAGTGTCCGGCCCTAACGTGGAGCCCACAGAGCCAGAGTCTACCTCAGCGTCAGGAGGGGAGGACGGCCGCTCCATCACGCCCAACCCGCCTGAACAGGAGGAGAACGACCTCGCAGTCAGTCCAGAAACGGAGATGGAGACGGAGGATGAGAAAGCACTGCGTCTGCTCTACTGCTCCCTCTGTAAGGTGGCCGTCAACTCGGCGTCGCAGCTAGACGCGCATAACAGCGGTGAGCAGCTTCTCAGAGCACCTAGCAAAGAAGCTTTTCTAAATTTAGCAAGATCAGGTCTTACTCAGACACCCTAACAGTTGAGGGCTTTTAGAAGTACAAATCATCATATTGCTGTTGCTGCTGTTTTATGAAAGTGATGCACAGCCTCTTCTTAGTTTGAGTCAGAGTTTTAAAAACGGAATTTAAAAAATCAAAATGCCACTAAAATACTAGGTTATGATTTTTGGCATGTTGGGTTGAGGCTAATTAGGTTACATAAACATGATAATTGGTAGCACTACTGTTTAAAAGTTTGTTTTTTTTTTTCAAGAAATGAGTGTTTTTATTCAGCAAGGATAGTTTGAATTGATCAAAAGTGACAGTAGAGAAATTTAGAATGTTACAGAAATTCAAATTTTCAAACGTTCTTTTTAAACATTCTACTTATCTGAGAATTCTGAAAATCACAGTTTCTAAAAAAATATAAAGCAAGACAACTATTTGCACCATTGGTGACAATCAGAAATGTTTCTTGAACAGCGAATCAGCATATCGGAATGATTTCTGAAGGATCACGTGACACTGAAGACTGGAGTAATGATGCTGAAAATTCAGCTTTGCATCACAGGAATAAATGACACTTCAAAATATATTTAAATAGAAAACTTATTTTAAATTGTAAAAATATTTCACATTTTTACTGTTTTTACTGTATCTTTTATCAAATAAATGCAGCCTTTTTTTAAAAAAAACACTGTTCTGAAACACTTTTTGCTTCAGAAAAATGTTGTGATGTGGATCTGTTTGATTTGGTTCAGGGTTTGGAAATTTTGGAAGATTTTTAAAAATATGCTAATGGAGAAAATGAATCATAAAAATACTGAAACCAAAGCTGCGGGTCCCAGAGTCTGCTTTTCCCTCATTATTTGATCCAGCTGATTTCTATCATCTATTTTTTATTTTTTAATTAAAATTGTAATATTCTACAGAAGCTTTACACATTTGTTTGTCTTCTAGTTTCAAGTATTCAAGCAAAAACCTTTAGTTTAAGATCAGTGAGAAACTTCAATTCAGTCAGTCTCTTTTGACGGTTAGTGTATGCTTTGTCCTAATACCTATAGACTACTTACAAATGTAATGCATCAGCGCTGAAGATCCCATCCAGCCCTCGCGGTTTTGTTTTCTCTGGCAAAGTCGTATCATTAAAATGATAAATGTTTTGAACCTACCATGTTTTGTTCCTCAGGCACCAAACACAAAACCATGCTGGAGGCTCGGAGTGGGAACGGCTCCATCAAATCCTTCCCCAGGCCCGGGCTGAAGAGCAAGCTGGCTACACCCACTAAAGCAGACACGGGCCTGCAGAACAAGACATTCCACTGTGAAACCTGCGACGTGCACGTCAATTCAGAGACGCAGCTCAAGCAGGTGAGCGTCTGAAACTTGTTTGTCTGTCAGTCTAAAAGCGAAAGCGCTGCATGACATGGCACAGTGGCAGCATGACATAGGCACCACATATGTAGTGATTTGACTACAGATTTTACTTTTGAGATTTCATTTATTATGCAACACAGATGTTGTCACTCTACTGGAATGGAACATTTTAGTGAAATATTGTTTACTATTTTTACTAAAAAAATAGTATTAATTGCCTATATTTGAAGTACCTGCTTTATAGCAGTGGTTGAAGTGTTGATTTTATAGAGATGGTAATATTAGTAAGCACAAAAAGTGCTTTTTGAAGAAGATGGGTGCAGTTCCATTTAATAAATGAAAGTATTCAGTAAGTATTAAATGTTGTTATTATTATTATTGTTGTTATTATTACTATTATAAATTGTTATGATGAAATATATATGTGTGCATAATTTTATTATACATTTATTAGATCATTTAAATATTATATTTTAATGTTTTATTTAATTTTGGAATAATTCATTATTATTATTATTATTATTATTATTATTTGTTGTTATTAGGATAAATTATGATAGATAGATAGATAGATAGATAGATAATTAAAATATTTTATTTAATTTTGCAATTATTATTATAAATTATTATAATGGAATTCCATTATATATTTATTATATAATTTAAGCCCTTTATTTTAACGTTTTATTTAATTGTTCAATAATTCATTATTTATTATTATCATTATGACAGATAGATAATTAAAAGATTTTATTACATTTTTTTTAATTGTATTTTAATTTTGTAATTATTATTATTATTATTAATTATTATAATGAAATTCAATTATATATTTATTATATAATTTAAACATTTTATTTTAATGTTTTATTTAATTGTGCAATAATTAATTATTATTATTTTTATTATTATGATAAATTATTATTATTATTATTATTATTATTATTATTATACATTATAATGAAATTCCATTATATTTTTTATTATATAATTGTAAACATTTTATTTTAATGTTTTATTTAATTTTGCAATAATTAATTATTATTATTTGTTATTATTATGATAAGTCATGATAAATAGAAAGATAGATAATTAAAATATATTATTTAATTTTATTATTATTATTATTATTATTATTATTAATTATTATAATGAATAATAAATTCCATTATATATTTATTGTATAATTTAAACATTTTGTTTTAATGTTTTATTTAATTTTGCAGTAGTTCAGTATTATTAATTGTTATTATTATGATAGATTATTATAATGAAATAACTTTTATTTTAATATTTTATTTATTTATTTTACATATGGAAAGTAATTACTTTTAAAGTAGTTTATTGATATGTTATGTTGATATAAATATAATTTCTGTAATTTTGTGGAGAATCTAGATGCCCACCACCCATGACAATAAAAACATTATTTAAAAAATCATAGTAAAAAATAATCAAAATCATAAATTCAGCATCATTCAGTCTAAATACATTTACTTTTTACATGTATTCATTTTTTTTACATTTATTCATATTGCACTTTTATCCAAAGCAACTTACAATTGGGGAATAAATCAAGCGCTTCATCTTAAAGAGGCAAATAAACACAGCAAATGCTCTTAATACCAAGTTTCAGGCATTGTTCAGATAAGTACAAGTGTGTGCGTGTGTGCTATACTACAAATGCTTGTGGCAAATAATCTGCAGTGCAAATTGTATTTTAATTTGGTATGAAAAGTTGATAACAGCATTAAATGCTGTTATAGAATCTGTAAAGTGTGTCTGTCAGCTCATCACATCTGTGTCACATTCTGTGTTTGTATCGTCAGCATATCAGCAGCAGACGACATAAAGACAGAGCTGCAGGGAAACCAGCCAAACCCAAGTACAGTCCTTACACCAAAACCCAAAGAGGAGCCACCAAACAGACAGTAGGTTCCTGCTTCCTCTTACTTCCAAATGCAACTGCAATCTGTTCAATCAACCTGAACAACGAGGTTAATAATGCCCGGAAAAAAAAAAAAAACAATTTGGTTGTGGCCAAGCATTAAAGGCAGTTCTGTTTTGTGTTATTACTGATGCAAAAATAATGGTGTCAGCCCAGACTGTTTCAAAATCAGATGTTGCATGATGAATCAATGCTTTATTTAATAAAGACAACATGAAATGATTTCACAACACATTTAACTTTTACAATGAGACATTTCTGAGTGGAAAATTGCTCAGTGGGAAATAATGAAGACCGGGACTCCTGGAGTTTACGTTTAGATGACAAAGTGGTGGTTAATAGAAATTTCAGATTTATTAAAAAATAAATAAAATTACAATAATATACAGGTACATCTCAATAAATTAGAATGTTGTGGAAAAGTTAATTTATTTCAGTAATTCAACTCAAATTGTGAAACTCATGTATTAAATAAATTCAGTGCACACAGACTGAAGTAGTTTAAGTCTTTGGTTCTTTTAATTGTGATTTTGGCTCACATTTAACAAAAACCCACCAATTCACTATCTCAACAAATTAGAATATGGTGACATGCCAATCAGCTAATCAACTCAAAACACCTGCAAAGGTTTCCTGAGCCTTCAAAATGGTCTCTCAGTTTGGTTCACTAGGCTACACAATCATGGGGAAGACTGCTGATCTGACAGTTGTCCAGAAGACAATCATTGACACCCTTCACAAGGAGGGTAAGCCACAAACATTCATTGCCAAAGAAGCTGGCTGTGCACAGAGTGCTGCATCCAAGCATGTTAACAGAAAGTTGAGTAGAAGGAAAAAGTGTGGAAGAAAAAGATGCACAACCGCAGCCTTGAGAGTCTTGTCAAGCGAAATCAATTCAAGAATTTGGGTGAACTTCACAAGGAATGGACTGAGGCTGGGGTCAAGGCATCAAGAGCCACCACACATAGACGTGTCAAGGAATTTGGCTACAGTTGTCGTATTCCTCTTGTTAAGCCACTCCTGAACCACAGACAACGTCAGAAGCCTCTTACCTGGGCTAAGGAGAAGAAGAAATGGACTGTTGTGCAGTGGTCCAAAGTCCTCTTTTCAGATGAGAGCAAGTTTTGTATTTCATTTGGAAACCAAGGTCCTAGAGTCTGGAGGAAGGGTGGAGAAGCTCATAGCCCAAGTTGCTTAAAGTCCAGTGTTAAGTTTCCACAGTCTGTGATGATTTGGGGTGCAATGTCATCTGCTGGTGTTGGTCCACTGTGTTTTTTCAAAACCAAAGTCACTGCACCCGTTTACCAAGAAATTTTAGAGCACTTCATGCTTCCTTCTGCTGACCAGCTTTTTAAAGATGCTGATTTCATTTTCCAGCAGGATTTGGCACCTGCCCACACTGCCACAAGTTGGTTAAATGACCATGGTGTTGGTGTGCTTGACTGGCCAGCAAACTCACCAGACCTGAACCCCATAGAGAAGCTATTGGGTATTGTCAAGAGGAAAATGAGAAACAAGAGACCAAAAAATGCAGATGAGCTGAAGGCTCATCGAAGGCTGTCAAAGAAACCTGGGCTTCCATACCACCTCAGCAGTGCCACAGACTGATCACCTCCATGCCACGCCAAATTGAGGCAGTAATTAAAGCAAAAGGAGCCCCTACCAAGTATTGAGTACATATACAGTAAATGAACATACTTTCCAGAAGGCCAACAATTCACTAAAAATGTTTTTTTATTGGTCTTATGAAGTATTCTAATTTGTTGAGTGAATTGGTGTCTGTGTGCACTGAATTTATTTAATACACAAGTTTCACAATTTGAATTATTGAAATAAATGAACTTTTCCATGACATTCTAATTTATTGAGATGCACCTGTTCAAACATTGCATCTCTTGTTCACCGAGGCTGTGTTTTCGATCCAAAATATCGTAAAAACAGTAAAATGTTATTACAATCCAAGATACCTGTTTTCAATTTGAATACATTTCAAATTTGTTCCTGAGATGCAAAACTGAATTTTCAGCATCATTTCTCCAGTCTTCAGTGTCACATGATCCTTCAGAAATCATTCTAATATGCAGATTTTCTGCTCAAGAAACATTTCTTATATTATCAGTGTTGAAAACAGCTGTGCTGCTTAATATTTTCGGGGAAATCATGATGCATTTTTTCCAAGATTCTTTGATGAACAGAAAGTTCAAAAGAACAGCTTTTATTCGAAACAGAAATGTTTTGTAACAACTTTTGATCAAACATTTGACCCCAAACTTTTGACCAGTAATGTATTTTATTAGTGTGTTTTCAACACCTGTTTGACTCGTGTATTGTATGTCAGCAGAAAAAGTTACTTCAGAGCCAGAGGAAGTCATTACGGTTTGATGAACGCTTATCAAAACAGTTTCGTCCTTTTCGAATAACACTTCCTGATAAATTATACACATCAAGACCTTTTATTAAAGCAATAGTTCACCCAGAAATGAAAATTCTGTCATTGTTTACTCATACTCAAGCCGTTCCAAAATATGCTGATATTTTTTCCGCTTCGCTCCATGCAACAACTCATAGTGAACACATCTGTCAAGCTCACTGTGAGCACAAATGAGATTTCAAAGATTTTCAATGAGTCATTGGAATTTCAGTGTGTTCCTCAAACAAATCTATTGTCTGACTTCAGATGTTTTGGAAGATAGCACGTGATTCATGTGGACTACTGTTGTTGTGCTTTACCAGTGCCATGTAGAATTAAAAACCTGTTCCCTGTCCAGCAGGTGAAGATGCCAGTCGGTAAAGACCTTTGCCCACCGCTGACGACCAGGATAATGCCGTCCCACTTGGCAGCTGTTGCCGCCGCGGCAGCCGCCGTTGGCTCCGCCTTCCCGCTGCGTGCCTGCCATAACCCCACCCTCTTTCAGACTCAGTCCCTCCCCGCCGCGCTGCTCCGCCCTGCACCGGGGCCAATCAGGACTGCTCACACGCCTGTACTGTTTGCCCCTTACTGACCTTTGAACTATGACTTCCGACGGATCGGATCATTAACCCTCCATCACCTCATACTGGGCACGCAGCCCGGATCGAATGCGCGATATCGCAATAATTTAAAAACAAAACACGAACCAGGTAACTATGCATCGTCATTTACATGTGACACACTGACGTTAAGCTATAAATGTATTGGTGGAGATTTGATTTTTGTTTTTTTCTGTACGGAAACCATCATTCATCATTATCGTCACTTAGAGTAAAAGATTGATTTGTAAATTTAAGGTGGGTTTGGGAACACAGAGATTTTATTAATAGGGGAAAATGAAAAGTTGTATTTCTCTGCTGTTTTGCACTTTAAGTCTTTCTGTTGTTGATTTCAGTGCTTTAAATGAATAGGTCCCTTGCTGTTTCCAGCTGTTGGTGTAACCAGGTCAGCAGTGCTTCATTTGTCAATGGACCCGTTTCACATTTCCGTAGTTCTCAGAAGCTGAAGTCATTATAAACTTCTTTAGTGGTGAACAGAAACAAATATCATTTTTGTGTTCCTGTTTGCTCTGATAGAAAAAGAAAAAAATCCATTATAGCATTTCTGCACTTCACAAAAGAGGAAGAAATATCCATTCGTATGTCATATGAACATAATCATATATCAAAAATACATATATCAAATATCTACGTAATAAAAAGGTGAAAAGAAATCAAAATTTGCCATCACTCCTTCAAAAAAATTACTTTTAAAGTATTTTAACTCAGAAATTGCTCATTTATTTTCCAGAATTAAGAATTTGATGATTATTAATCATAAAGTAATTTGAGAAAAATAATAGTAGTAGTTGTCAGTTCTTAATAAATAAATTAATAATTTAAAAAATTGCCAAAAGTTTTCTCAAAAAAATTACTTTGAAACTATTTTCTCTCTGAAATTGCTCATTTTGTTCCAAAATTAAGAATTTATTATTAATCACACAGTAATTTGACAAAAAATAAAAGTAATAGTTGTCTATTCTTAATAAATAAATTAATAATTTAAAAATTTGCCACAATTTTTCTCAAAAAAATTACTTTGAAACTATTTTCTCTCTGAAATTGCTCATTTTTTTCCCCAAAATTAAGAATTTATTGATTATTAATCAAACAGTTATTTGACAAAAATAATAGTATTTGTTGTCTATTCTTAATAAATAAAGTAATTACTTACAAATTTGGTGCTGCTTCCTCAAACAAATTATTTTGAAACAATTTTCACTCAGAAATTGCTAGTAATTTTCACAAATAATTAAAGAAATGCCAATTAACACATTGAATTAAATTTGAAATTTTCAAGTAGAAAGAAAACACAAATAGTGTTATAAATGTATATTAAAATATATATATAAATATTGCTAGATTTACAGTGTTAATAACTGTGGAAATGCATCTGTGAAAAGGGTCCATTAAGACCTCACGGAATAAGTTATTGGTGACGGATCTGGCAGGTTTCAGACATCAAAGCTGCATTTTGTGCCATTATAATTTCAGACGATTCGTCCAATCACGCTCGAGCAGAAAAACTGTCATGTTAATTCTGATTGGCTGCTGAAGTGAAAGACAGACAAAGAAAAGTTCATTTCGCACTTTTAAGACTCTCCAAAAATATGGTCACTGATTGCAGTGCACAATTCCAGATCCAGATCCAGGTTTTTCCAATACAAATTAAGCCCTGTTGTACCTGTTTGTGAATGTGTGTGTGTGCACAGCAGAACTTGGGGGAAGATAAGTGGGTGATTTCCAAAGTAAAATGCTGCTGATTCATGTCAAAGCAAGGTTAAAAACTATAGTGGGATGTTTGCTAAACAGATGAATATGTAAATGTGCAGAAGTGTGTTTGTGTGTGTATGTGGGGGTGAGTTAACAGACTTTTCACCTGAAACCGTCCCCGGAAACATCTCTCATGAATATTACATGAGCTACTGGGGCCACAAAGCTTGTCTGTCTCTTCTTGCAATGTGAAAACCGATAAACATTTTCAAATAAAGAATCCTGCTTTGTTAACTTGCTTGTGTGAAAAAAATATTTTGTGGAGACTATGTGCAAATATATGTACATATACACACACACACACACTACCCTTCCAAAGTTGGGGGACAGATTTTTTATTTTTATTTTTTTTTAAGAAATTAATACTTTTATTGAACAAGGACTTGGTTCTCAAGACACATTCAATTAAAAATGACAGTAAAGACATTTATAATGCTACAAAAGATTTTTATTTAAAAAAAAATGTATGAAGGTTTCCAGAAAAATATAAACTTGTGAAAATCAGACTATGTACTACTGTTTTCCATACTAGAATCAAAGGTGGTAACCAAAGTAAAAAAAAGCCAAAATGGTCTTCCTCAGGACATCCAGATGAGTTTGTCTCTTCATTAGATTTGGAGAAATGTAGCATTGCGTCACTTGCTCACCAGTGGATCCTCTGCAGTGAATGGGTGCTGTCAGAATGAGTCCAAACAGCTCATAAAAATATCACAATAATCCACAAGTAATCCACACCACTCCAGTCCATCAGTTAACATCTTGTGTAGCCAAAAGCTGAGTGTTTCTAAGAAACAAATTCATCAATAAGACGTTTATAACTTAAAACTGGCGTCTCTGGCCAAAATATGAGACTATAATCCATAATAACGTTCCTTTAGTGAAAAGGTGCTTTATTTTTTCAGTGAAAGTGCAGCTTTTTACTTCACAAGATGTTAGTTGATGGACTGGAGTGGTGTGGATTACTTGTGGATTATTGTGATCAGCAGTTCGGACTCTCATTCTGACGGCACCCGTTTACTGCAAAAGACCTCGGATGCTCTGAGGGTGAGTACATTTACATTTTTGGGTGAAGTATTCCTTTAAATGTCTCATAAAACTAGTCCATTGCGTGTATTCCTAGTTTCTTAGGTCATATGATCGGTCTGTGTGAGAAACAGACCCAGGCTCATTTTTCCTTTGCATTTTCAAATTCGCAATCATGGATTTAACACTTGAGAACCAATAACGTTTGCAGTCAAACGTTGACCTCACCATCCACTTTCAGTGTATGGAAAAACATAGCTTAGACGTTTGAAGAAAGAAAATACAGGTTGAAACGACCCGAGGGTGAGTATGACAAAATGATCATTTCGAGGGTGAACTATTTCTTTAATGGATTGTGTCGAGAAAAAGAAAATAGTGCATGGCAATTATCTCGACTTTGCTTGTTTTGGTCCACGAGACGGTAAAAGTGAGTCACACTTGCAGTTGCTAATCAGCAAATCTACAATTTACCGCTTTTCGAAACAAAACAAAAGTGCCTATAAAAAGCCAATACAAGCTGTGTTTTTAAACAAGCGGCGGTTTCCAGGAGGTTCACCGCGTTATGAAACGCCGCTGCCATCAATTTCACTTTCTGACATTGCTGTATGAGTCACATTTGTCAAAAGCTCATAAGTCAGCAGACGCGGGGCTGAATAACCCGTCCTCTCCGCGGACTTTCTCGTGAACTTTTTTGAAACCTCTTACATAAATCCATGCTATGACTTGATCCGTGTTGAAAAGCGGCAGGTGCGCCGGTCCAGAAGCGACGGAGCCAGCGGTCTGATGAACGAACGGTAATAGCGGAGAGTGAAATGCTGGCGTGGTCACGCTGTCTCTCAAACCATAATGGTGAACATCTGCATGTAGGAGTCGATATGTTCTGTTTCAGAGGAAGGTCAGTTCCATGGTAGAAGACAGGCTGTATTTTACCCAAACCAGGAGCCAAATCAGATTCCAATTATCTGGAGTTTTTTCATTGTTGTTATTGGGTTTTTTTAGACCATTTCTGAATTATTGTTTTATAGAAAATGAATGCTGTGGATGGAATACGCATATTTTGACCTCTATGGCTTTCTTCCATAGTCATGCTTCTCTTTCTGTAATGAGAGCCAATACTTAGCAAGCACTGTCAAGCACCTTATTTTTCAACGCGGTAGTAAGCAAGGTTGCCATGTTTTCACAGCAAAACCCGCTCTGGGGGGTAAAATACACATTTTTCGCTGGGGTTCCCCTGGTAAAAGTAGCATTCCAGAGGCTAAATATCACATTGTTGGGGTTGATGCAAACCGCAGACATAAAAAACATCCCGTGGCAACAGTGTTAAAGAAAAACCGCAGACTTGGCAACACTGGTAGTAAGCCTGTGGGCGAGACTTCCGGTTCATTAGCTGCTATAGAGAAACAAAGAGATGTATACCAACATGCAGTAAACAGTAAAACTGTTTTGCACTACATTAAATAACACCGCAAGATACCAATTTGCAATATCAAGCAGCAAAATTAGCTATTTTGTACAGCTAAAAACAGCGGGATAAAATGTACAAATGGCCACGCCCACTCTTACGGAAAAATAAAGTGGTTTATAAGACGTGTGCTGTATTTCAAGTTTTCTAAAAACATGCAATGCAGCGTGTGAGAAACAAATTTATATTTACTGACCATTTTCTCCTCCATAATTCTCAAATGCATATTTTATATTTAATGTTCATAATGAATTTTTAATATTTTAATGTGGTAATATATATATACACACAATACTGTTCAAAAGTTGAGTTGGTATATTTTTTAAATAAGTCTCTTCTGCTCACCAAGGCTGCATTTATTTGATCAAAAATACAGTAAAATTCTAAAATGTTTTTACAATTTACAATAACATTTTTCCATTTGAATGTATTTTAAAATGTAATTTATTTCTGTGATGCAAAGCTGACTTATCAGCAGTCATGTCACATGGTCCTTCAGAAATCATTCTAATATGCTGATTTGTTGCTCAAAAAACATTTTGTATTATTATTATGTTGAAAACAGTTGGGCTGCTTCATATTTTTGTAGGAAATCTGATACTTTTTGTTCAGGATTCTTTGATTACTAGAAAAGAACAACATTTATTTGAAATAGGCATTTCATAACATTCTGTAATGTAAAAATGTGGACAAAGTGAGAGAATATATCTTTTATTTATTGTCTTATGGTACATATAATTGAATAACAAAAATGATCAATATCTTATCATAAACCATTATCTGATATTTTTGTGCTTGTATGTAGCCTGTCTTTGTATTTCTGTGAATTCTTAAGCTTCTTATAATATTGCATTGTTAGATTAGCAACTCAGAAAACTGATCTGAAAGTTGAGTTTCCTATGTGCTTTACATGAGGAGTGAAACATAATGCATAGGTTCTGATACTGCCTGAAACACAAGCTGCCTATAGTATAGCAAAGTAATAGGCTTAGCGGTTTGCGAAGACGGGGGTGAGTAAATGATGACAGAATGTTAATTTCTTGAGGAACTACTCCTTTAATAACGCGTCGTTGTGTAAAAATGTCCTCGTTTCAACGTCGATCCATGTTCATTTCAAGTGAAAGTCCTCTGCTAACGCTATTTTGAAAGCGTTCATAATGCATTTGAATCACGAGATGTTTTGAGAAGGCCGTGTGTGTTCGGGACGTCATTCATGAGGTGGATTTATTTCCAGAAATCCATTTTTCATACCCTCCCGGCACACCGTAGAACACTTTACTCAGCACTCGAAGCCTCGCACTTCTCTTCAAGTGCCTGGGGGGAGATCTAAAGAAGACTAATGGAACATGACGATCCTTGGAGGACGAGCGGAGAAATTCAAGCGCTCCGGTCGCCTGTGTGCCGCTTTGATTCCTGATCATGACAAATGCAGTAATTAGCATTCTAGTCCAAGAGGAGTGAGTTCTCTTTATTCCTGCAGGTTTATAGCAGAGCCTGCTAAGTACGTCGGGCCCGTCTTCATCCCTGCTGCCGTGCCGAGACAGACTGAAGCCGGCATGATGCGTCACGCCGCAAAAAAGCACATCCTGTGCTTGCGATTTTTATGGCTCATGTCAACAGTGCTTCCAGCAGGGCTCTCTTGAATTTCAGTCATTGTTTGAAACATTAGCACACTCGAGATGATGTTATCCATCAGTGGTGCACCTGATATGACCAAAGACGATTACAGTCTTAATAACGGAGCTGACGTTGCTTTTAAGCAAGATAAATAGAGTAATCTGTGACAGCGACTCAAGAAGGATCATTTTATCTGTAGAGGCTGTGAGCTTGGAAGAGGGTCATTCTTATTATTTTGTGGTCAAGTATCACTCAAACTTAGGGATTTGTACAAGGCTCTAGGCCTAAGTATTGTTTTTAGCCATCTGGCTTGTCGTTAAATATTTGTTCCTATGAACATGAATGTAATCTCTAATTGTGTTTTGTGGTGTTGTGCTTTTGCTTTTCTATCCAATCAGACTTACTATTTTTAACCTGACATATGAAAACACACATGGAAATAAATGGATGCATTTAGAAATAACCGCTTAGAGGACCTTAGCAACCTCACAGCAACTACCTGCTGTCCACTCAGAATGCTTTAGTAGTCAGCACCCATGGCCTTGTGGTTAATGCATTGACATATCACACAACTGCGCTCACGGCGACACGAGTTCCTTTGCCGATCCTGTTCCCCCTCTCCTCCCAGTACTTTCCTGTCAGCTCTCCACTTGTCCTCTCATAATAAAGGTGTAAAAAGCCCATAAATATAACTAAAAAAAGAAAAAGAAAAAAGAATGCTTTAGTAACCACATAGCAATGTCCTAGCAACCACTCAGAACACCTTAACAACTGTATCACAATGATTTGGCAACTACCCAGAATTCCTTAGACTACACAGGCAACCAATCAGAATGCTTTAGTAACTGCATACCAGTGCTCTGGAAACAACTTAGAATGCCTTAAGCACTGCATCACAATGCTTTGGCAACCATACAGAATGCCTCAGGAACCACATAACAACTTTATGGCAACCACTCAGAATGCTTTAGTAACCATGTAGCAATACCCTGGAAACCACCCAGAACACTTTAGCAGCCACGTAGCAACACTCTGGCAATTAACTAGAAAACCACTTAGAACTGGCAACCTGGCAACCACTCAGAATGTCTCAGTAACCACATAGTAACGCCCGGCAACCATTTAAAACACTTTAGCAGCCACATAGCAACACCCTGGCAACCACTCAGAACACAAAGTAACACCTTGGCAACTAATCAGAGAACCACTTAGAACGTCGGCACCGACAGCCCGATGGTTAGTGTGTCGACATATAGCACAGCTGTGCTGCCGGCGAAACAAATTCAATTTCCGTGTCTAGGTCCTTTGCCGATCTCACCGCAACCCCCCGCCCCCCTCCTCTCTTCTCCCAATGCTTTCCTGTCTGGTCTAAGCTGCCCTGTCAAATAGGCAAAAAAAAGGCAAAAAGCCCCATAAATATAACTTAAAAAAAAAAAAAAGAAAACCACTTAGAACTGCCAACCTCTCAAAATGTCGTAGTAACGCCCCGGGCAACCATTTAAAACACCTTTGCAGCCACATAGCAACGCCCTGGCAACCACATAGAAATGCCCTGGCAACTAATCAGAAAACCACTTAAAACTAAAGTGAAAACTAATCATTCAGAGCACCGTTGCAGCCACAAAGCAACGCCCTGGCAACCACTCAGAGCACATTAGCAACCACATAGCAATGCTTTGGCACCACTTAGAACACCTTAGCAGCCACATAGCAATGCACTGGCAACTAATCAGAAAACTACTTAGAACTGGCAACCTGGCAACCCTTCAGAATGCCTTAGTAACCATGTAGCAATGCTTTGGCCACCTCTCAGAACATATTAGCAACCACATAGCAACACCCTGGCAACTAATCAGAAATAACAAATAACTGGCAACCTGGCAACCCCTCAGAATGCCTTAGTAACCACATAGAATTGTTTTGGCAACCATTCAGGACACCCTGGCCACCACATAGCAATGCCCTGACAAGTAATCAGAAACCCACCAACCTGACAACCCCTCAGAATGCCTTAGTAACCCTATAGCAATGCTTTGGCCACCACTTAGAACACCTTAGCAACAACATAGCAACGCCATGGCAACCACTTAGAACACGTTAGAAGCCACATAGTAACACCCTGGCAACTAATCAGAAAACAACCAATAACTGGCAAACATCCAGACTGCCTTAGTGACCTCATATCAATACCCTGGTAACTAATCAGAAAACCGCCAAGAACTGGAAACCTGGCAACCCCTCAGAATGCTTTAGCAACCACATAGCAATGCTTTGGCACCACTTAGAACACCTTAGCAGCCACATAGCAACGCACTGGCAACTAATCAGAAAACTACTTAGAACTGGCAACCTGGCAACCCTTCAGAATGCCTTAGTAACCATGTAGCAATGCTTTGGCCACCTCTCAGAACACATTAGCAACCACATAGCAACACCCTGGCAACTAATCAGAAATAACAAATAACTGGCAACCTGGCAACCCCTCAGAATGCCTTAGTAACCACATAGAATTGTTTTGGCAACCATTCAGGACACCCTGGCCACCACATAGCAATGCCCTGACAAGTAATCAGAAACCCACCAACCTGACAACCCCTCAGAATGCCTTAGTAACCCTATAGCAATGCTTTGGCCACCACTTAGAACACCTTAGCAACAACATAGCAACGCCATGGCAACCACTTAGAACACATTAGAAGCCACATAGTAACACCCTGGCAACTAATCAGAAAACAACCAATAACTGGCAAACATCCAGACTGCCTTAGTGACCTCATATCAATACCCTGGTAACTAATCAGAAAACCGCCAAGAACTGGAAACCTGGCAACCCCTCAGAATGCTTTAGTAACCACATAGCATTGTTTTGGCAACAATTCAGAAAACCTTAGTAACTTAATTATGATTCTGAAACGTGGTCACTATCTGATTTGATCATTTAAACACCGTTCATAATTAAATTCAGAAATATGCTGATGAAAACATAAACTAGAGGGACAGTCAACATCTCAGAGTCGATGAGGAATCTGAACGCGTGCAGCTGAAAAGATGTCTATAATTGTTTTTTGGATCAGAAGTTAAAGTGTAAACCGCTGATTATATTGTGAGGCTTCAGCTCAGACTACAGGAGTCCAGATATAAAATTCCCCAAGTGCAGTTTAAAGTGCAAGCCAAAAAACCCTTAAACATTCAATGAATAAAAATGCATTCAACGAAAGAAATGATTATTCAAAAGAGAATATACACTGCCAACCATCTCCTGTATAAAATAAAGACCCTGGATCAAATCGCAGTGTTGGTGCCATTGAGCTGTTAGCAGCTTATTCTATTAAAGTTCATTTTCACATACCTGTATCTTTAATATTTTCCAGGCTGAATGCATTATGCATGATCACCGTGTACACAGCGCACCGTTAAGAGTTATACGCAGCAGATCATAAGTTCGAACACAATAAAAGCTATCCTAAAGTTAAGAGTAACTGCACATTACGGCAAGGTTTTACTGCCGCCTGCGGCTCCAGCACTAAAGCCCTGACAGAAATTATACCTTGTTCTGTTTAGCTATCGTTAACCTCCAGAGTTCTCACTGGCAGCTTTCAGTGTCATTAAACCACAGCGTTTCTTTGAAAAGGAGGGAAGGTCATCAAAAATGCATTTGCTAAATAACCCAAATGCAGGGCACTCAAAGAGCGAGAGCACTTAAAGGTATAGTTCACCCCGAATTCTGTCAATTCCTCACCCTCATGTCCTTTTAAACCCATATGACTTTCTTCTTTTGTAAATAATAATACGCTGTCCGACTAAGGAAGGCAGACGGGGTCAAAAGTCTTTAAACAGAACGCATGAAATTGGACCATTTCAACAAACACTTTTTGTCCATGTTAATGCAACAATTTTAACACATTTGTATTTGTAGACATGCACATTATGAGAAAGAAACAAATATAATGTCTGATGTTTGCATACAGTCACGGCCAAAAATATTGGCACCCTTGTAATTCTGTCAGAAAATGCAACCCTTCTCTCAGAAGATTGTTGCAGTTGCAAATGTTTTGGTACTCACATATTTATTTTTTTGTTTGCATTGGAACAACAAAAAAAAACAGAAGAAAAGTCAAATCTGATACAGTTCCACACAGAACCCAAAAATTGCACTGGACAAAATTATTGGCACCCTTAACTTCATATTTGGTAGCACCCCATTTGGAAAAAATAACTGAAATCAATCGCTTCCTGTAACCATGAATGAGTTTCTTACACCTCTCTACTGGAATTTTGGAACACTCTTCCTTTGCAAACTGCTACAGGTCATTCAGGTTTGAAGGATGTCTTCTCCCAACTGCTGTTTTGAGATCTCTCCACAGCTGTTATATGGGATTCAGATCTGGCCATTTCAAAACTCTCCAGTGCTTTGTTTGTAACCATTTCTGAGTGCTTTTTGAAGTGAGTTTCAGGTCATTGTCCTGCTGGAAGACCCATGACCTCTAGTGGAGACCCAGCTTTTTGACACTAGCCACTACGTTGTGCCCCAATATTCTTTGGAAATCATCAGATTTCATGATACCGTTCACACAGTTAAGGCATCCAGTGCCAGAAGCAGCAAAGCAACCCCAAAACATCTTTGAACCTCCACCATGTTTGACTGTAGGGACTGTGTTCTTTTCTTTGAAGGCCTCATTTCTTTTTTCTGCAAGCAGTGCTATGATGTCTTTTAACAAAACGCTCTACTTTTGGCTCATCTGTCCACAGTACGTTCTCCCAGAAGGATTGTGGTTTTGTCACATAAGTTTTGGCAGTCAACTCCAGTCTTGCTTTTCTATGCCCTTGTGTCAGCAGTGGTGTCCTCCTGGGTCTCCCACCACAGCGTCCCAATGTTTTACCCTGTATCTACAGATCAGCTTGAATTTGTTGGGAATTTGAATTGGTTGCTCTTCCGTCTACGTCCAGGGAGGTTAGCTACAGTGCAATGGGCTGTAAACCTCTTGATGATATTGCGCACAGTGGACTCAGGAACATTAAGATCTGAGGAGATGGACTTGAGATTGTCCATGTTTTTCCACAATTTTTTCTCTCAAATCCACAGACAACTCTTTATACTTCTTTCTTTTGTCTATGCTCAGTGTGCAACACAACACAAACCTTGAGTCAACTTTTCTCCATTTTAACTGGTTGCAAGTGTCGGAACTGATAGCCTTGTGGGCAGCGTGCCGACATAGAGCGCGGTTGCGCTCTGGGCATCCCATGTTTGAATCCCGACTCGAGGACCTTTCCTGATCCTGCCCCCATCTCTCTTTCCCACTTTGCTTCCTGTCATTTCTGATCTGTCCTTTCATAATAAAATGCCAAAAAATAAGATAATAATAATAATAACTGGTTGCAAGTATGATTACTATATTATCCGCACCTGTTACTTGCCACAAGTGTGTCTAAATACAAATTACAGGAGCATCACATGCTTGAAAATCAATTATATCTTACAATTTTGACAAGGTGCCACTAATTTTGTCCAGTCCATTTTTGAGTTCTGTGTGAAATTTCTTCTCTTTTTTTGTGTTGTTGCAGTGCAAACAAAAACAATAAGCATGTGAATACCAAAACATTTGCAACTGGAACAATTTTCTGAGAGAAGTGTTGCATTTTCTGACAGAATTGCAAGGGTGCCAATATTTTTGGCCAGGACTGTATGTGCATACCCCAGTGTACCATTGTAACATACTTTGTGAATAAACATGATGTTTGATACATACATACATTATACACCAATGTACCATTCCATTACATATGCAAATATAGTTTCAAACGCAGCATTTTAATGTTGTTGCATTAACACGGACAAAGTGTGTGCTGTCACATTTCACACTTTCCGTACAAAGACTTTTGATTCTGTTGGCTTTCCATATAGTTGAGCTTCTGTTTGTCTTCTGATCAATGTAAATAAGTGAATAAAAGCCTAAATTAAAGCTGTTCATCATATAATATATTCAGAAAATTTTGCCTAAACCACATAATTATGATGAACCATCAAAGTTATAGTTGCATAGACTGTCAGTGGAGGGACAGAAATCTTTCAGATTTTATTTAAATATCTCATTTGTGTTCTGAGGATGAACGAAAGTCTTACGGGTGAGTACATTTTCATTTTCGGGTGAGCTATACCTTTAAGCCCTTCAGTGGGGAAAAAACTCCTCAACTTCTTAATGTTTTCCATAAAAACTTTATAATGTTTGCCTTAAGGCTGGATTAAGGAATATGGAGGGTGGGAAAAAAAACATAAAATCGATCGTTAGGAGCACATCTCAAGGGCCTAGGAAAGAAAAGCCTGAATCGCTTCAGACGCTTCCAGTTCATTTCCATAAGAGATAAAGTGTGTTTTTACGGGCGTGATGTGAGTTATTCACACTGTCTGACTGTTGCTAGGGCTTTATGCATCACAGCAACAGCGGTTTTGGTTTAGAGGACAGCTGTTTCCAAGCAGATCAGGACCTATTTCGGGAGAAGTGCAAATGACAAATACATGCATGCTTAGATTGCAATTTATTACTTGGGATTACATGACATATGACATCTTATGAAAGGGTGTTTTAGGCCTGTGAACTGTCATTGACATTCGCAACACATTTTACTTCCTTATTCCGATGCATTTCTGATTGAAACAGGATTTTAACAAAAAAACAGAGAGTTTGTTTATCAGGAATTAATTGTATTGGTGTTAGGTATCAGAATGGAGTCAAAGAAGGCTTGAAAAGAGAAAACCTTTTTATTTTTGCAGTAAAACACAATTGTTCAACAAGAGCATAAATGTTTTTGTAAGTTTATTGTGGGGTAGGTACTTGGAGTGACCAGATGTCCCAGTTTATCTGGAACATTCTCAGTTTTACAAGGTCTGTCTTGACTGATTAATTCCAGAATGGATGCACAGAATCAGAACAGAATGAAACAATGCACGGAAACTGTGCAGCATTCCAATGTTACTCGGCTGTATTCACACACTTGCAATAGTCTGTTGGCCTAAATGTAAATTCAAATGTAAATATAAAGGAAATACATTTCCTTATTGTGTTATTCGCAGTGTGCTCTGTTCAAAATTAGAATAAACTGAATAAAACAGACGTAGTTGAGAAAGCAGTCTTATTGTAGTATTGGTTATGTATTATAGTTTTTATTCATATCCTGAACCTTTATTTTATATTTTCAGGTTTTATTTTAATTGTAGCTAATTTTTTAAAAAATAATTTAGTCTTATATTTTGTGATTTTGATTAGAATTTTTAAAATTAGTACATGTTTGGCAAGGCAACTAACCATTTCTAATTTCGGTTTAGTTCCAAGTATTTTATTTTATTTTATTTCAGTTTTAGTTTAGTTATTATTATTATTATTATTTCCCTTTTTTTCTTCTTTTAATTTCCAGGTAATTTTAGTGCTTCAACATATTTATTTCAACCATTTCTAATTTTGGTTTAGTTCCAAATTTTAATATAATATAATATAATATAATATAATATAATATAATATAATATAATATAATATAATATAATATAATATAATATAATATAATATTTTCAAACAATGTTTTAATAGTTTTATTTCAGTTTCAGTTTTAATTTTATTTTTAGTTCAGTTTTAGTTTTTATTAATTGTAGAATTGTAAGAATTGTAGTTCTGTAAATTAACACTTATTTTAGTTATTTGGCAAGGCAACTAACCATTCACTTGGTGAACACTTGATTCAGTTCCAAGTATTTTATTTTATTTTTAGTTCCAAGTTTTAGTTATATAATAGAATAAAATAGAATAGAATTTTTTTCAAATAAGCAGTGTTTTAATAGTTATATTTTATAGTTATACAGTTTCGGTTTTTATTTGTTTCCAGTAATTTTTATTTATTTACACATAATTTTAGTGCTTCAGCTTAAAACTTATTCCATTTAGTTGCCATAGCTGCCAAGGCAACATTTCTAATTTGTTTTGTTTTTATTTAATTTTTTAATATAATAGTTTTGTTTTATTTTATTTCAGCTTTTTTGTTTTAGTTAACAAAATGATTGTGCAATAAAGAAACACTAATGACATAAACTATAACGAAAAACTCTTTTTTTCTTTATTATTATTTTTTTTAAATATATAACCATGTTTCTCCTGTCACTATTTCACCTCCCATGAACATTCCACAGGAACACCCTCCACCCCGTCCCGGTTTGAGCCTTCAATAATCCGCTCTCCCTACAGATATCTGATACCCTTAGGTGACGAGGCCTGTTTGACACAATCCTCTGGTTCTTTTAATTCAGAGGGGATGAATCGGTGAGTGGAGTGACAGTAATATATGCGGCGGTCAGAGTTATCATCTTAATAGGACTGTCAGCTTGATGTCATCTCAGGGCTGCAGGTGACAAGCACGTCAGGAGATGCATATCGTGAGAGAAAACAACTCGGATGTCCACAATGTCACCTTGTTGTTTCAATGTCCAAATGTTCACAGGAGCAATAAATTAGCACCTGGTTCTAAAATTGTATTATTATATCCCAAGAATCACACTAGGAAATAAGTGTAATATGAAAATTATTATTCTTTTGTTTTCTTTAATAAATGGAAATGATCTGTAGTTAAATTTCATTCAGAGTCAATGCTAGAAGTCAATTAATATTTATTAAATAGTTGTCATGACAATACACAGTCACACATTGTGTGAGAAAATGCAAAAAGCATGAGGTTGGGGGGTGAAATCCTCTAAACAATGAACAGATTAATCCAAATTAATTCCTGAGCTACTTCAGCTTTTTCTTTTCTGCAGTGTTTTGGCCAAGTGCTTTCTGAATCAGTGATTGGCTACTTATAAGAACGAGTGGGATCGACCCAGATGAATTGGGTCATGCCCAATTTGCATGCATATTGATTTTGATTCAAACAAACCACAATGGCCTCTGGGTAATTTGCATCACCTGCACACCAAATTACCCTGATTCAATCTGACTGGAGTTGCGGTGGAGCTCATGTGGAAAAGCCCAAAGAGACTCACACGGCAAAACTTTCTCAAGCATTTTTATCGAGTAAACTTTGAGGAGAAACAACTAGCACGTTGAGCAGAGCTAGGAAAGCGTCCTGCTGCCATCTGCTGGATAGCAGAAACACCTGCAGGTAAGGAAACCGCTTATAATGTTGACAAATTACGTTTTAAATGCATGCATGCACGAAAAGTGCCTCATTATGGGTTCAGTGAACCAATACATTTGCATAAACACACCTTTAAATCAAATGAGTTATGTTAAAGAAGCAGCAAGTGAACAGTTTTCATTAGAGAGATATATAGAACTTGTTTATAATACATTTTTTTAAATTCCCAAGCACTAAATGTACCAATTTATATTTTGAAAAAACGGCAAAAACAGTGACTCTTCTTTAGTTTAAAATAAGAGACGTAACTGTGGTCTCCACTAGAGCAAACTTTCCTTCATAACAGCGTTTGTCAATATAAACACAGTGTGCAAATCAAAGCACATACTTTCTATAGAGAATTTTCCAGTCTCAAAATTTGGCTTTGGTGTGTTTAGCCAGACGTCAGCAGTCTTAAAGTTGTAGACAAAACACTTAGTGTGTTATTTCTGTGCCGTTTGCAGAATTTAGAGGTAGTGGCATACATGTGGTTATGTCAAGATTTGGTCAGTTACCCGGATGTGCGGCCGTATGACGATACTCGGATGTAAACAACAGCATGGAATGCACGGTTAATGCACTACTGAATATGTTGTTCTGCTAATTTATGCTGTATAAACCATGGAGAAAAAACGTGGGGAAATTTCTAAATCATATAGTGAAGCACTAAGGGGGCGCAATATTTTGACAAACTAAAGTTAACATGTGCTAAATAAATGTACAAGCACTATTAACTAAGATATTAGCCTAATATTTTACCTACCTGACTGGAAATAAGAACAAAAACTAATGTTGTCAAGATTCTTGCCCTCGAAATCTTGGTTTGGTTTGGCCAACCACAAACTCTTTTGTTCTTCAGACAGTTTTTTGCACTTTTCTCCTTGATTTGTTATAACTTTTGGCAATCTATAGTACTCCAAATGTCTTCCGGGTCCGACCGATTATTACAGCCCAAAACATGACAATAATTGACCATTTTTAGCAGCAATAATCCGCTAAATATGCAAGTTTCATTCAGTTCAGTGGCATTATATTAAGTGCCGTCAATATAGCCGATTGATGATGCAAAACACTATTGCATCGCTATAAAAACATATTTTTTGACCTTTTTTTTTGTAGCTTGCAGCACTTAAAATGGCATGCCTGGGATGCCTTGACCAAAGATGCAAGGCTTGTAGTTCATGCAATCCTGGTTAGAGATGAAGGAATGCCTCAGTTATAGCACCCAACTGTAAGAGACCTTTAATGTGGTATTTGTTTGGATGAACGTGAATCTGAGGATCCAGGATTTGTCCGAGAGGATATTCAGGCCTTATTTGCTTGCTTGAAGAAGTTAAATTGGACTTTGGTGACCATATAGGCTGAGAAGATCTTCTGCTGCTTCCTGCAAGTGTATCCACCAAACTACTCATCTTGGTCTCAGGTGACTCACACATAGAATTGGAATCGAAACCCTAAAAAATCAGTCAGTTTTCCAGGTCTGGCCAATTAGTACAGCCCAAAACATGGCAATGACCATTTTTAGCAGTAATAATCAGCTAAATATGTGAGTTTCATTCAGTTCAGTCAATATAGCCGATTGATGACGCAAAACACTATTGCATCACTATGATAACATACTTTTTGACCCTTTATTTTGTAGCTTCATCACCTAAAGTGACAATCATATTTCTGGAGTAACCTGGGATGTCTTGCTTAAAGACACAAGGCATTTAGTTCATGCTTTTGAGAGATTCAAACCTGCAATCCTTTAGAGATGAAGGAATATCTCAGTTATAGCACCCAACTGTAAGAGACCTTTAATGTGGTATTTGTTTGGATGGATATGAATCTGAGGATCCAGGATTTGTCAGAGAGGACGTTCAGGCCTCATTTGCTTGCTTCATGAAGTTAAATTGGACTTCGGTGACCATATAGGCTGAGAAGATCTTCTGCTGCTTACTGCAAGTGTATCCGCCAAACTTCTTGGTCTCAGGTGGCTTATAGGTAGACTAACAATGGATGAAGATGCAGCTGAAACCAGTTATGAAAGCCTCATTTTGGCTTCTTGAGTGACTTTGGGATTCGGTATTGAAGAAGAGGAACACTGAATATGGAAAACACGCTTTGGATTGGACAAATAAGTTGACAGAAGTTGAGGTATCAACAGGATAAGCCAAAAATGTTGGAAAAACAACTTTTTTTTTTTTTTTGGCAACCAGTCTTGACAGTGCAAGAACTGGAACACGTATGATGGAATTGTTGGTGTCCAGGATTTAGAAGAAATAGAATTGGAATCGAAACCTGAATCAATCATTCACAGCATGTATGTATACAATTCACCCCCTTTATTGGAAATATACTAGTACCTGGACATTAAAAATCGATCAGTCCCTCAGTGTTAATGCGTTACACTGCTGAATCCATTTGGTTTACTGAACGTCTGCCAGTTAGTTTACCGACCATAGCTACCTGTGGTACTTCAAGAGTGTTAGAAAGTCCACTGTAGTCTGTGATGAAATCATTTTGGATACGACAGGCAGCCACAATTTTATAACTAGAAAAAAAAAACGCAACTCAAAATTGTGCAATTCAATAGGTTCTTAGAAATAAAAACATTGAGCATTTTGAGAGAAGGTACAAGACAGACCACTGACTAAATGTCAATATCATTTGTTAATAACACTACGTACATTAAAAAGACCACCATTTAAACATGATTCTCCATTAAAAGAAACTCAAAACTGGTAGTAGGATTTATGAGAAGCTGTACAGTGTGCAAATTACTGTCCATCATGGCAGGCAAACCTAAATGATGTAGACTTGCTGGGTTTCTTTCTGCCCACAAAACATTGAAAGATCTCCAAGTCTCCAATGTGTAGAAGCAAAGGCCTTTACACAGTCTTTTATGCCTGATAGCATGTATCATTTAAATTTGCCCACAAACACACGCCTTTAGTCTTCAGAGTACATGCGACAACACAAAACTGCACTGCATCACTGACGTAATCAGGCGATGATACAGTTTGCCCATGACTTCCAGTAAGATTACAATAAAAATTGCAGGGAAAGATGTCAGAGAAGTTATTTTTTCTTTCTTTCTTTTTTTTTTTGTTCTTTAACTGATAATTGGCAGGCCCACACAAAATTTGCGCAGAGTTCAAATAGCCAAACATTTTACATATGAAAGCTTGTTTCCACAATGGGGTAAAAATAAAAAAGGTAATTGCAACTTATCTCACAATTCAGACTTTTTCCTTGGAATTATGAGATTATATTTCACAATTCAGATTTTCTCACAATTCTGAGGAAAAGTCAGAATTGCAACAAACTCGGAATTGTGAAATGTAAACGTGGAATTGCAACAACAAAAAATAATTCTAAATTCAAAATTTTAAATGCTTTTTTTTCAGAATTGTGAGATACAAACTCAGAATTGCAGTATAAACTTCCAATTTTAAACTTTTTTTTTTTTTAAACTTTAAACCAATTTTCATAAACTTCCAACAGTTTGTATGTTTTGCTGCTCATAATTCTCATATATTTTTTTCTTTATATATCACAATTGTTAGAACAATGTCGACTCTTTTTGTTGCAATTTCGAGAAAAGATAAAATTACATACATTTTTTTTATTATGTGGTGGAAACGGGCTTGCATGCATCCCATGTTTGTTTGTTTTTTTTAAATGAAATACTTTTGCAAATTTATTACATGCATGGCTACCAATAAGCTTATAGTCCACTGAACATGTTTTAACATTTGAATCCTCCAAATTCAGTAGATTTTGCTCTTAAAAAATGCACAGATTCCATCTGGGCCTGACATTAATTGTATAAGCATAACAGAGATGAGTAAACAGTCCCAATTAATAATAATAATAATAATAATAATCATTCATACAGCAGGCTGAACATGTTTTACTGACTGCCTTCCTTGATTTGTTCTTTATCCCCAAATACAATATCGATTCACCAAGCCATTTGTAAAATCCAGCTGCCAAAGAGCTGAATGACTTTATGAGTCACGCTCATGAAGTCCCAATATTTTCATTATCATCATGGCTAGACTTCAGTAAGTGGCATACTGAGGACACAGCAGGTGCACTGAGGAATGCTTAACTAGAATGAGAAGCTACTGCATCCAAACTACAACCCAAAACCAACTTGGGGGATCCGGTTTTACTAGAGCAAATTTAAAACTCTTTGTTGGATTCAATTTTGAGTCATAAACAGGCCTACACGAAATCTGCATGCAGATTTCCACAGAACTGTAATGCATTCATGAAGTTTATTAATTTGCTAAATTTGATTATGCTTACAGTTACCACTAAGCTCGGTTAAACACATTTTTACCATGTTTTAATCCATTTTCGCAGAAAAACGTCTGCAGATTGCGCCTGGGCCTGGTTATAAGGTAATCAATTCCACATACTTAACACATACAAACACACTCAATATTTCACTCTCTCTCTCGCACACTTTCACCCGGGTTTGTTCTCCTGCTGAATTAAGTTAAAATGTGTATTTAGCATTTGTAGTGATACATGCATCCAGTAGACTGCTGATTTACATATTTTTTTTCTTAAAAATAAAAAGTAAAAAAAAGTATTAGAAACACAGCTATACAGAGTCTTTAGCTAATCCAAGGAGCGAGGTTTGGAAGGAGGAGCCCCATGTCCAGATGTGATGCGGTTGGTTAGGAGGTGAGGACCGTCGCTGTTTAGTTGCTACAGCAGGGACCTTTCGCAGGCTGTGCCGTTTCTGTTAGATCCACACCTCTGTTGCGTCCTGTGTTGGCACCTGCAGGCTGGGGCTCATTCTTGGGTAGTTTCTTTGCTAAGGTGCAAAAACAGAGATATTTTGTAAATATAAGGGGTTAGCAAGTTAAAGGAACAGTTCACCCAAAACATTACAATTTGTTGAAAATTTACTCGGGCCATCCAAGATGTTTCTTCATGTCAACAGATTTCGAGAAATGTAGCATTCCATTGCTTGCTCACCAATAGGGTGCTGAATGAGAGTCCAAACAGCTGCTACAAAATAACACAATCCACAAGTAATCCACACCACTCCAGTCCATCAATTAACATCTTGTGAAGCCAAAAGCTGCTTGTTTGTAAGAAACAAATCCATCATTAAGACATTTTTAACTTCAAACCATTGCTTCCTGCTAAAATGTGAGTCCATAATCCATAATAATGCTTCCTCCAGTGGAAAAAGTCCATCTCCTGTTGTCCTCTCACATCAAAATTCACCCACATATTTATTTAGAACGTTTTATACTGTTTTGGCTTGTAATTGGTGTTTGATCCGTGCAGATTTCTCTCCTGATTCAGGCTAGATGACTTTTTCACTGGAGTAAGCAATATTTAGTAATTGAGGACTTGTAATTTAGCAACAGTTCGAAGTTAAAAAATCTTGATAGATGTGTTTCTTAAAAACATGCAGCTTTTCACTTCACAAGATGTGATGTGTTTGGACTCTCATTCTGACAGCACCCATTCACTGCAGAGGATCCATTGGTGAGCAAGTGATGTAATGCTAAATTTATCCAAACCTGTTCAGAAGATGGATGACCTGAGGGTGAGAACTTTCAGAACATTTCCTTTAACATGAAATGGCATTCACAACCCATTTTACCTCTAAACACGACACATTTTCTTGAGTGAAGCCAGATATTCCAGGTACAAAATGCTTACATTTTGGTACCTCTAATCTAACACTGACAGAATGCTAAAAAATACTCGCAGTATCTGCAAGGATGCATTGAACTTATCAAACGTTTCCACAAAATACCATTTTCAACATTGATAATAATCCTAAACAATTCTTGAGCAGCAAATCAGCATATTAGAATGATACTGATGGATTATGTGACATTGAACACTGAAGTAATGATGCTGAAAATTCAGCTTTGCATCACAAGAATAAATTACATTTTAAAATGTATTAAAATAGAAAAAATATTTTAAAGTGCAATAATATATTGGAGACTTTTGTTGACCATAAACTTCATCAAAATCATACTGATCCTAAACTTTTGAATGGCAGTGTATAACTATTTACCACAAAAGTAGCGAGTCAAACTTGTTTATAACTTACCAATGGCCATAAAAATCTCATTCACGTTCATTGAAGTCTTTGCCGACGTTTCCATAAAGAGCAAACTGTTATCATCTGCATATGACTGTGCATCCTGTGTACAAAAAAAAAAAAAATCAGGGTTTCACTCCAAACAGCCAGTTGTAAGTGACTGAAAGTCTGCATGGCATGGCTTGTTTGTTTGTTTGTTTATAAACAGTTCCACATCTCATTTGTAAAGCCAACAGGAAGCGTCTGCTCCTCTGTGGCTGTTCAAACATCGCAAACCTGAAAGTCCAGCGCTCTCTTGTTGGCAAGGTCTGCCTTGTTTCCAGCCAAAGCTATTACAATATTTGGACTGGCTTGTCTCTGAAGCTCTTTCACCCAGTTTTTCGCACGTGCAAATGATTCCTGAAAGAAAAAAAACACCCTTTTGTAAAACCTTCTCGTTGTGCTTAAAGGGGACATATTTTTTTTTTTTTTTTTTTTTTCATTTTTCTCTTACAGGTCCAAAAATGTTTTTTTAAAACCATTTTCACCCTCTTGCTGACTTTAAAAATTAAATGGCATATTTTTTATATTCACACTCCGGTTGCAGGTTTGCTGAAAGGATTTTATGAATCATTTTGCAGCTCAGTTTCCATAAATGCTCTTTTTGGACTCCGGAGGAAGTACTGAGTTTAATCTCAAAACTGAATTGAACTTGATTTACCCTTGAATTGACTTGAACTACATAACACTCTTGTCTTCTGTAGAGCTGTTTCTGTAAATCCTCAACAGTTACTGAACCAAATCTGAACTGACTTAAGCTGAATGATTATACTACTGTCCTTCTAGAGCTGCTTTACAGCAAAATTTGAATTTCTCATTTTTGAAGATATTTCCATTGTTTTATTTTCCCGTTCATTACTGTGAAGCTGCTTTGAAACAATCTGTATTGTATAAAGTGCACATTTATAAATAAATGTGACTTAACTTGACTCAAAAAATTGTATGTTAAGACTCACTTCATTTGTAATGTCATACACCACTATTGCCGCCTGCGCTCCTCTGTAATACATTGGGGCCAGACTGTGGTAGCGCTCCTGTCCAGCTGTATCCCAGATCTCAAACTTCACTGTTGTGTCATCCAAACATACTGTCTGAGTCAAGAAGGCAGCTAGTGGAGAGAAGACAAGAGACGGGTCAGGTCTTGCCATTAGTATCTGGTAACTGCTTGTAATTAGGGCTGGGCAGTATGACGATATAAATCAGTGGTAGAAATGTGTCAGCCGATTGAGACGTCAAGGGGTGTTGATAACTGAAAACTTAGTTTTGTGCCTGTTTACTGTTGTTATTGTGTATGTTGACTTATGACTATTACAATGACAAACATGCCTCTTCAAATCACAGTTAATTATTCAAGTTAACATATTAATTGGTAATTTAATGAATAAGCCATCATTCTCTAATCATGACTGCTTAATATACACAACCTATTTTTTTTTTTTCGGCAAACTGATACAATAAGTGAAAGGACAGCAAAAATTACAAGCTATATTGTGATATACCATAAGATTTTGGTCGTACTGCCCATCTGTAATTGAAATTACAGCTAAAAAAAAAATGCTTTGTTATATTTAGTGTTATACCATTACGTTAAAATAAGATTTTGGCCATGCTGCTTATCTGTATGTCAAATTAAATAAACATTATTGAAAAATCATGACTTGTCAAAACAAAATCACAGCAGGTTTTGATTGGCAAATATTTTTTACTGTACAAATCTTTAGGTAACTTTAATTTCAGAGTGATTATGTACTATTACAATGACAAACATGCCTCTTCAAATCAGAATTTAGAGTTAATTATCCAATTCAAAATATTAGGTTAGGTTAACTTAAACTGCAGCAGGTTTTGATTGGCAAATATTGTGTTTACTGTACAAATCTTTAGAAAACTTTAATTTCAGAGTGATTATGTAATAAAATGATTTTTTTTTTTTTCCCAGCAAAAATAAGTTATATTGTGATTACCATTACTGTAATATACAATTTTGCTCACACTGCCTATGCATAAATGCATTAGCATCACATCAGATGTGAGTTATTATACGCAGGCAATAAAATGTATCTCTTACCTCCTATTGTGCTTTCCTGAAACTCGTGAAACTGTCCTTTTACAAAGCGAAGGACTAAACTTGACTTCCCCACTGCGGACTCCCCCAGAAGCACTAGTTTGAATTGACAGATTTTGTTGCCGGCGTTCGGCCCGTTAGGTCTCGTTGCTCCACCTCTTCCTGCCATGACCCTAAGCCCCAATCTCCTGTACTAAAGTCAAGAGGTGCTTCTCAAACGGTCACTCCCAGATCTGTGGAAACAAACATTAATAATCTAGTATTACTCGTTAGTTAACAACAACTCTATTACCTATTACGTAATGTAGTATATCAGGGGTGTCTTGAGTAGCCAAATACAACCTGAGGATAACAAGAGCTGCACAATATACATTCGTTGCCAATTAGTACAAATATTCCATTTAACATACTCTATAGTAAGCATAATCCTACAATTTGAGACCCAAGTCTTCAGATCTTATATTGTAATGAATGAGACTGAAATAGTGATATAGAAAGAACATCTATTGTGTAGTTTGTCATGCCATCAATTACATCCATACCAATGTGGTCACATGACTAAATCGTAGACAACAGACATTGTTTAGGAGCTGCCACTGTGTTAAGCCTTAAATATCCATTGTGCTTTGACCCAAAAAACCCAGTGACATCAGTCTGTGTCCCTAAACACCACAAACAAAAACCAAAGCTGTGATGGGAATGAAATAGTAGCCTATTACATACTGCATACTGTATATTATGGAAGGTCATTTCTGCCACATGAGAAAATAAAATCATACTTAAATCATAATTACATGAAAAACATGAAATTATGATATAAAAAGACAAGGACAATGACAAAGTTATAATTATGAAATGTAAAAAAAATGGCAGTGTCAATTATGAGAGTCAACTGACAAGTCAAAATTTAGAAAATCATAACTGCAAGTCATTTATGACAATTTAACTTTCCATGTAAATTTAGCTCATTTTGACATTGTTATAAATTTGACTTATCTAATATTTATGATTTAGCAATGCATGTTTTTTCTTATGTGGTAGAAATGGGCTTCCATAGTATATATCGTTTATTGCCAGCTGTTTTAGTAGTAATGCAAGGAAACAATAAGAAAAAATCCATAAACAACATCTGAAAAAAGTTAGGAATATTTATTAGTAGGCAAAAATGTGGAGTATGTTTTCAGAGCTAGAACACAAACATTTACATAATCTGTATCCCAGTGTTTCCTTTCACTTTCTAATTCCTTAATTTGACTTTTTGAGCCTACACGTTGAAGTAACGTTAACATACAAGTGTTTCACTTTTTGGTGTATACTCTTAAGGTGTTTTCTGTAGTACTGTAATGTACAAAAAATAGTAAAATACAAAAAATGTATATATATATTAGAACGTTCGGGAGAAAACTTCTATGAAGTGTAGACACTATGTATACTGCAGAAAAGGTATGAACAGTGTGGTAATGTGCTATTCAAACACGGCCCAAGTACCTTTGCCTCTCTGCTTCACCAACTTCCAATACCTACTTTACATTCTAGGCTACACATACTTTACATACAACCCTGTTATGTCTGATGTGATACAGAAAGTATGAAACAGAGTGACAGTGCAAAACACAGGTTATTACTGACACTAATGATCAATCAGCGCGATTATTGCTTCTAGGCTTCCAAGGCGATTATAAATGGCAATTTATTGACATTTTCACGTCGGAATTGATAGTATATGCTCAAATTAAACTAGCATTATTTATAAAACATGACTTATTTGACGTATAGCATAATCTGCCTCTTCAAAACAACCCTTTGGTCGGCTAATAATGTGTTTGTTGTGCAATTTATCAGGTAAGCAGTCCTATTTCGAAGTGATAACAAAATAAAATCACTTGATTATTTAATAGTAATGTATTTATTGCAACGATATAAAGCTGGAGCTGCCTGTTAGCTTGTGATGCTAACTGTGCTAATGCTATTGTATGTCTCTATATCTTTCTCTCTAATACACACGTAATAATACAGTCAACTCAATGACAATCGTGTTCCGATGGTGTTCTCAGCGGTACTTTATCGAGTCTGTCAGTTTCTCAGATGCTCCGGTTCAAATGGTTCAGAAGCTAATGTTGCTAATGCTAAAAGAAAAACAGGCCGCGCGATATACGCTCACACACAGCACTGAGCGTGACACCTCATAAACAAACGCTTAAAAAGCAAGAAATCTGAAATGACTGAACAACAGTATGACTTATTTCAAAAACAAAGCAAAAAACATTCAATTTAACATAACAGTACAAATATTTAAAGCCCAGACACTCGTACCTTCCTCTCGGTTCCTCCCAACTTCCCCTTTTGCATCAAAACTGATGATGACGGATCGGATGACTGGATCTGACGTCAGACTCATCGGCCAATCAGAACAACGCTTATCACATTTTTTATTTTTTATTTTCATAACACACAGGTTTGTAACTTTGTATTGTTTTTCTTCTTCTTCTTCTTCTTCTTCTTCTTCTTCTTCTTCTTCTTCTTCTTATTATTATTATTATTATTATTATTATTATTATTATTATTATTATGTTCTTAATTAAATGTAACATTTGAAATTCATTAAAGTCATATTACAGTTATGCATTTTATTCATATTTAGTACTTAATAACAGTTTTCTTAACTTTATTTAAGTATTTATTTATTATTATTTATTGTGTTTTTGTCCCCCAATTAAAAGCGCACTGGCAACTTAGGTTTTTGTTGCAGGTAGATATTAAATATAGGGTACTTTATTTATTTATTTATTTATTTATTTATTTATTTATTTATTTATTTATTTATTTATTTATTTATTTATTTATGAGTCTCTTATTCAATTAAAAGCGCACTGGCAACTTTGGTTTTTGTTGCAGGTCGATAATACATATAGAATACTTTTATTATTTAATTAATTTTTTTTTTTTTTTTCCACGAACTGTTGTTGTTGTTGTTGTTGTTGTTGTTTGTTTGTTTCAATTAAAAGCGAACTGGCAACAGGTTGTTGTTGCAGGTAGATAATCGATATAGGATATTTGTATTATTTATTTATTTATTTATTTATTTATTTAATTTTATTTTTTCGCGAGTCTTTTTTTTTTTAAGCGCACTGGCAAATTAGGTTTTTGTTGCAGGTCGATAATACATATAGAATACTTTTATTATTTAATTAATTAATTATTTTATTTATTTTTTTATTTTTTTCACGAGTTGTTGTTGTTTGTTTGTTTGTTTGTTTGTTTGTTTGTTTCAATTAAAACGAACTGGCAACAGGTAGATATTAAATATAGGGTACTTTATTTATTTATTTATTTATTTTTATTTATTTATTCATGAGTCTCTTATCTAATTAAAAGCGCACTGGCAACTTTGGTTTTTGTTGCAGGTCGATAATACATATAGAATAGTTTTATTATTTAATTAATTAATTTTTTTATTTTTTTTTCACGAGTTTGTTTGTTTGTTTGTTTGTTTGTTTGAATTAAAAGCGAACTGGCAACAGGTTTTTGTTGCAGGTAGATAATCGATATAGGATATTTGTATTATTTATTTATTTTATTTTATTTTATTTTTTCGCGAGTCTTTTTTTTTTTTTTTTTTTTTTTTTTAAGCGCATTGGCAACTTAGGTTTTTGTTGCAGGTAGATACATAGATCTAGGATAATTTTAAAATAGAAAATAAGCAAGCTTAATTTAGACATCGATTTTCTGACAGGTGGACGTCTGAGAGACTGGCGTCATTATCAACTTGACGCCGCATTTCCTCCGCGCGTTGTCAGGTAACGGAAGGTAAACAAACACTGCTACATTGTTTGTAAGGCATTGTAATTGGTGCTTCTGGTGAAAAGTTGTTTTTTGTTTGGATGGTTAATTGGTTGTAAATATATCTGCATTAAAAGTGTGAGTGTGTAGGCATGAGTCTCATAGAGCGGAATTCATCCGTCTGGAGACGCAGAGACCCGTTTCCAAACGTCCGCGCGGTATGAGTAATTTTCAGAGGAAGTTTGGATGTTGTACGTAGATTTTTCGACTGTAGTTATGCAACAGATATTAAGAAATTCGTATGTATGTTATTTTCCACTGAAAGGCAGGGAAGCTCATTCCAGTTGGTGACAGAGCCAAGACTTGTCTGCAGGAAATTACAGCAGGGGTAGGTCAGCAAGCGTTTCTTGTTCTAACTGGATGTATTTATATATTTTTGCGTTTTATTTTATATTTTCATTTATTTTCAACAGTAAGTTTTAGACCAATATACAGATGTCAAAAATATACACTATATAAAATATAAATACTGACCTGTATAAGATATTTCACCTAAAAGACGTTTACATATAGTCCACAAGAGAAAATAATAGCTGAATTTATAAAAATGACCCCTTTCAAAAGTTTACATAAGCTTGATTCTTAATACTGTGTTGTTACCTAAATGATCCACAGCTGTGTTTTTATGTTTACTGATAGTTGTTCATGAGTCCCTCTTGAGCAGTTAAACTGCCTGCTGTTCTTCAGAAAAAAATCCTTCAGGTCCCACAAATTCGTTGGTTTTTCAGCATTTTTTTGTGTATTTGAACCCTTTCCAACAATGACTGTATGATTTTGAGATCCATCTTTTTTACACTGAGGACAACTGAGGGACTCGTATACAACTAGTACAGAAGGTTCAAACACTCATTGATGCTTCAGAAGGAAAAACAATGCGTTAAGAGATGGGGGGTGAAAACTTTTTGAATTTGAAGATCAGGGTAAATTTAACTTATTTTGTCATCTGGGGAACATGTAAGTATCTTCTGTAGCTTCTGAAGGGCAGTGCTAAATCGGAAAAAAAGAAAGAAAGATATGTGGGCAAAATAAGAAAAATGTACACATTCGTTCTGTTCAAAAGTTTACACCCTCCGACTCTTAATGCATCGTTTTTGCCTTCTGGAGCATCAGTGAGTGTTTGAAACTTATGTAATAGTTGCATATGAGTCCCTCAGTTGTCCTCAGTGTGAAAAGATGGATCTCAAAATCTCAAAAATCATACAGTCATTGTTGAAAAGGGTTCAAATACACAACAATACTGAAAAACAAAAGAATTTGTGGGTCCTGAAGGATTTTTCTGAAGAACAACAGGCAGTTTAACTGTTCAGGACAACTGTTCATGACTCATAAACAGCCATCACTAAACAAAAAAAAAAAAAAAAAACACAGCCGTGGATTATTTAGGTAACAACGTAGTATTAAGAATCAAACATGTAAACTTTTAAACGGGGTAATTTTTTTATAAATTCAACTCTTATCTTCTCTTGTGGACTATATGTCTTTTATGTGAAATATCTTATTCAGGTCAGTACTAAATAAAAAATAACATGCATTTTGTATGATCCTTCTTATTTTGATAAAATAATTAACATTATCCGATTCTGCAAGGTGTATGTAAACTTTTGACCTCAACTGTATGTGTGTGTACATGCATACTGCATATATACTGTGTTTGTGTATTTATTTATAGACTGTAACTCCACCTGTGGTGAGAAAGTTTGTCCATTCTGCTCGGCCACCCGTTGGGACAGTTCGGGTCTTCCATGGAAAAGCAAATGATCCTGATATTGCCAGCACACTAGTGCATGGTGTGAACACTAAATCATCCATTAATGTAAGACAGTCATGTCAAAATTCTTTTAGTGACCATGTTTGTTCTTATTGCTTGATGTTGAAACGCTTTCATTTGTGATTGAATCTCCCAAAACCTGTCAGTGATCTTGTTCAGTTCATATTTCACCCAAAATCAAAATACAAAATGTTTAGAGAAAACCAAGCCTTTTTTAGACTCAAACAATTTATTAAGGAGCTTTTTTTTTTTCAATATAAAACACACTGCCAACTTTAGTCTTTGTTGCAAATGCATGCATTTTCAGGCTGGATCAGTGATCAATCCCTCACCAAAAACCCGCTTCCAAGAGAGGCTGCGTCATCTTCAAGAAATCAATTATGCAACCAGTCAGAAAGCTCCTCTTGGGAGGTCACGAGTTCAAGGTCTACCAAGCTGGCTTGACCCTGAGGGAACTACTTTTGGTGTCGCAACGCTCCAGTGTAAGAGTAATAGTGAAACCTCACTAGCATAGTCATGAATAGACTCAACATTTAAAAGAAACAGCAAATCTGTTCTTTTAAATGCAGTATCTAATGGTGGTGAGATCATCAATCCACCCAAAACCGCACATCAAGTGAAGAAGGAAGCGGTCGAGGGACATCAGCTCTACGTTCGCTCACACGGATCCTACTTTGTAGGTCAGTTAGAACTGTCTTTTAATCATTTATGACTTTTTTTGTTGTTTTCAAACTACTGTCTATTTCTCTTATGCTCATTTTGGCATTACTTCAGAAAATGCAGATAGACAGCTTTTGCTGCATTTGTCTCTTTGCTGTTGCAGGGGAGCGTGTGGACAGGAAGTACAATTGGGGTCACTGTGGGAGAGAAAGTAGGTTTGGTGTCCCTACGCCTCATTACAATGATGGGAGAACCATCTCCAGATCTTTGCAATGGCCCTGTGACTCACTAATGTAAACTCATACATACACATGCACCTTAACTTACTGTACATTTTGCTTATAGATGAAGATCTGAACATAGTGATTTTATTAGCGTTGATTTAAGGTGATTTCAAATTATTTTTATTTTCAGATTAAATGAAAATGTAAATATTTGTAAATTTAAACATTTAAAAAAAAAAAAAAAAAATACATTGTATAATTTTATTTGTCTGTATTTGCCAGGAAAAAAAATTGCAAAAATTCTGCTTAATATTTTGTGACAACCATGATACACTACTATTTAAAGTTATATATATATATTTTTTTTTTATTCAGCGAGGATGCATTAAATTGATCAAAAGTGACATTAAATCATTTTTTAAAAATTATATTTAAGATAAATGCTGATCAGTAAAATTTGTTCATCAAAGAAACATTAAAAAAAGCACTTACAATTTTTATCATATCATATGTTTTTTTAAATATATTTTTATAATTCATATTAATTTTGAAATATCATTAATATCATATTTTTATATTAATATGATATTTTATCAGTAATTACTGAACACCTTATCAGCATATTAGAATGATTTCTGAAGGATCATTGTGACACTGAAGGCTGGAGTAATGATGCTGAAAATTCAACTTTGCCTCATATGAATAAATTACATTTTATGATATATTCAAACAGAAAACGGTTATTTTAAATTTGGTAATATTTTTATATTTTTGAGCAAATAATGCAGCCTTGGTGAGCAGAAGAGACTTTCAACAACTTTTTAAAAATCTATATTATATATAATCTGTATATATAATATGTGTATATAATATCAGTATATCTGTAGGGGAGAATTGGGTCATTCATCCCACTCTCAATCCCAGCACAAGGTTAGAGAAAATCAGAGATTAATTGCATTGTCATTTATAGCTAAATGAATTTTTTATTTTTTTGGGGGGATAAAATTATGCCTCGAGAAAGGTAATAGCATTGTCATTTTTACTATTTTGACAGCTATTATGAACGTCTGTAATTTTCAATATTCGGTTTGTAATGACAATCCATATTTCGTTTCAGATTTCCTAAATAAGCCCCTAATGACAACTAATATGGCAATGCGAATGACAACATTATCAGAAATGAACAATTAATTAATCTTCATGTCTTAAGGCACAACAGCGCAAAATTAGTCTCGAAACGCTGCGATGACTTCAGAGAGAAGACTCAACCGCAAACAGGCAAAGTTCATGATCCGTAAGTCATGATTAAGAGCATTTTTGTTAAATACTAATGACATTTTCACAGTTTCTGCCACTGTGTAAATCATCTTTTCTGTCTGTGCATTAATTTATAGAATTGCAGAGACATTAAACGTTCCCAGTGATCACACATTCGGAGTCTTGATGAAACCTGACAGCTTTGGTAATTTGAATCGTCTGTCACATTCTGAGTTTGATATGTCAGAAATAAATTAGCAGCCAGCATTGTAGAGAATTTATGGTTTGATATTGCTTAGTGTGAAAAACACTGTTGGGAAACTTCAACTTGGACATTTCTATAATCAGTCTAAAACAAAACTCAAAAGCATTCGTTGTATTTTAAATCAAGAAAATGAAGCCTATATTTAGGACATTATTTTCATGATAATTAAGCACATTTTTTGGGGTATGTTCTTGACTCAGGTGCAGGTGACCTCCTGCATCAAACTCCACCTGGCGATTACCTGAAAGGCAAAGACAGACAGCGAGCGCTGATCAGCGCTGTTCGCCAGCACCTCAAGAAGTCCAACTACCAGAACTTCAGCTCATTACTAGAAGCATTCAGATACTACGACAAGGTCAGAAGCTCTTCTCATTGCTTGAGGTGTATTAATATAGCCAGCAAGAGAGACCTAACCAATAAACCATACAACATACCATAGTTACCCATTAATTTCTAAAGGAAAGTATGCTGAAAAGTTATAAATAAAGCAAAAAAATCCATTTTGCTGTTTACCTGTTCTCTTTAATGGTCTGTCTTGTGCTTTTGTTTTTTTTAAGCAAGTATAAGGGCTTTTAGTATAATTATAAAAATGTCTATATCATATCATTTTATGCAAGTAGTCTATTGTACTTTTAGAAGGACCTCATTGTTTTATATTACAATCAGAATTTCACCATGGTTAGCCTTTAATTTATAAAGAAAAGTATGCTGAAAAGTTATAGAGCAAAAAAATTACGAATTGATCCAGAATTGATTTTTCATTTTGCAAGGCAGTTTTGCCAATTAGCTATTGTAATTGTGTGTCTTGTGTTGCAGAAGGGTCAAGGGAAAATCGATAAGGAGGATCTGAAGGAAGTTTGCCACCAGTTTAACATGATTGTCAGTGAGCCGGTGCTTGATGATCTCATGGAATACTGTGATGTTGATAAAGACGGACTGATCGACTTCATGGAGTTTTCCAATTTTCTCAATTGGAAAGACAAAATGCCGATCACCAGGGTGGAGCAGAAAATTCTCACAGGAGGTGAATTTATTTGCATTTGCTCACAGAATCTCAAGTCAGACCTACCAAAAACTCATCGAAATTCAAATGCAAAGTCTTTTGGACTATTATGATTGTTCAAATACTTTTCTGCTTTGAATCAAAGTTTATAATGCTTTGATTAATCTCTAAGCTAATTGGTTTGGATCAAGGCTTTAAATATTGAAGTCCCACCAACCAAGACAATGAAACTGTAGAATAAGTGTGTGCCAGATGTTAATTTATCTCTTGCAACTTGTAGAACGCATGGCTTGGACGGCCCCAGCTAACATGCAGCGCACAGACCTCCAGAAATCCAACGCCGTGAAGCCTTTAATTAGACCTGAAGATCTGGAACCTGTTGAGTTGGGATACACCAGGAAGACTCCAAAAACCCTGTCAAGGCCAAGAACAGTGCAAAACAACTTCATCACCTCATCTTCTGTCATCAGTGCTGTCGTGGGTGGACTTTCCTCTGCTGGTGAGTCTCACAAAAAAAACTTTAAATCTCTAAACTGCCCAGTTATTCAAACTACTTTTTTTTTTAATTGAGATTATGACTGATTTTGTGGTCCAGGGTCACATATGATTGATCATGGTTTTGAGTAATGTTTATTTGTTCATCTCTCATTCATGATTGTATTGCGTTGCGTTTTGCCCAACAATTAAAAACCACAGAGCTTTGATTATAAAACTAAGCATTTAAATATCATCTTACTAAGGCATATTATTGAAAATATAGAATGACATTTGATATTTACATGTATTTTAGGTAAGTAGTCTGCTATATATTATAAAGATCTCATTGAATTACATTACAAACATAATTCATCTCACGTTTTGGTCATAAATATCAGTAGTTGCACCAAATTGCATATTTTTTTTTTTAGTTTTTTTTTTAAATTAATTAATTAATTAATATTTTACCTTCATATTCACCCTATATCGTACTATATGAGCCATAAAAGCTTTATGTATGACATATGATGCATATATACTTTGTCTAAAGGTTCAACAAACTGTTCCATTTCCAAAAATGTAATCTTCTTATTATTATTTCATATGTGACCCTGGACCACAAGACCAGTCATAAGACCAGTCATTATACCATTTATGGTACTATTGTACAAGTTTCTTCTGATCACTTCCCATTAATACTGTAGATGATCGCACATACGGAGTACCAACAGTACGGAGCGATCTACCTGCTCCTCGTATCAAACGTGTCAGCGACAGGACAAACTACGGAGACGAAGCAACAGCACATGATCTACTGAACCCCCCCTCTGCATTCCCTCCACGGAGTCCATGAAAGAGAGTTTTTCAGTCCTCGCACTAAAGATGAGGTGAGTTTTGGATAACAGCCATGTCGCATTATGATTTAAAGGGATTTTAGGCTGTCCAAACAATTATTACAAACAGACTAAAGATATACTGCATATCTCTCGTAGATTGCACAGATATTCCAAAAAGTGGGTCTTGATGTTGGTGAGGAGACATTTGAGGAGGCCTGGAAGTTGGCGTCCTTAAGACATCCTGCTGGTGACGTATGTGTGGAAAGCTTTCGACATGTTCTTCATGAACTACGGGCAAATTAAATCTAAAGTCTGAGTATTTTAATAGTCTTTAAGCAGGTGTTTATTTAGAATGCACTGTTAAATAAAGACTTGCATTAAAAAGCATGATCCTTAACAAATTTGTTTCAACTTGATAGCAAGATTTGGTGACACCCAGTGTTATTATATTTGAGATTATAGTTTTTATTAATATTTTGAATTACTCTTTATTTTGTTTTCATTTCAAATTTAGTTAAAATTGTAGTTTTTTTTGCACTTCTGTCATTTTTATTGGTCTATAATTTTGATTAATAATAATTTTGTTAGTAATAATCATTTATCACTTATTAATTAGTTAAAGATTATTTTACGTAACAACACTTATGGTTTTATTTTAAGTTTTAGTTAACTATAAAAACCCTAGTGACACCATAATTCAAAGTTTGCCTTCATTCAGACCATTTAGGAGAAATGAATGTCAAAAAATTACAAGTAAAAGCTGAGGTAAAGCTCTAGGTGCCTTTCAATGGATTATTTCAGTAATATGATAAATGCAGAAACTGCCTGTGGAAAGATTTGTTTCATTTGAGCAATTATCAGCGTGGACACACTAAACTAGTAATCATTACTACGCCGTTGTTTAATTGGAAGTGGGTTCAGACCCTCATGACTTCTGCAACTGCAGTATTTTATTAGTTCAGATCCATTATTGGGTCAGCGGTAATTTCGGCCATGTTATTTGTTTAATTTAGTCTCTTGTCAAATGAAGCAAAGTGCTGCAACGGGCCTGACTGCAATAAGAAGTGCCCTCAACGTAGCGTAATAATAGCCCAGCTTAGTAATGAATTTTTGCCTCCCAGGATAATATTATTGAGTTTACTTGGAGGACGTACGCTGCATTTAGAGTTTGAGAGAGATGGAGATTGCTGTCAATTACCGTTTTCTCCCAAAGGACTTTATCACAGTCCTGATGTTAAGTGGGAGTCGGCGTGTGTGTGTGTGTGTGTGTGCGCTGTACCCTGTATAGTTTGGGCAAATGTTGTTATCTGTTATGAATATTAATGGTTATTTGCCACCTGGATATTAGTGTTCCCTGGTTATTGGGTAAATTATTACATCTCTTGGACTAGTAAATCTCTTTTGTTTGTGAAACGATGAACATGAACCTGCTTCTTTTCACAATCCAATCCATTTTCTATGCTTAAGATGACGTCCCGCTTAACATTTTGGGCCTATCGTGACTTGTAAATGTCAGATTAAAGAAGTAAAATGGGTTTTGAGCTGCATTTGGTGTGGAGTTTAAATGCACAAATTCATCTGCCTAATTTGGCAACATCAATACAGCCCATCAGAAACATGAGTTAATGTTTAGTAGAATAAACAGATTATTAATAACAGCAGAGAGTCCCTAATCCATGATAAAAGCCTAGAGGAGTGCAAAATAGCTTTGTAAAGCACATTAATGCTTTTATTTTCTTTTGTTCAGTTCACTTGTAGTTGAAGCCAGCGTGATTAATTGCCTAATATGGTATTAACATATTTATTTCAATTGAAACAGGAGGTATGATATCCACTGTTAATCATATTATGACTTGTTTGCACACATGTGACAAAACACCCACGCAAGTTGAACAGAACAATCCATTACTGCCTGCAAAAAATTATAATAATCCCACAGCCATATTTCTAAATGATTTAATGAATTTCAGTCAATGATAATTCGATGACTCCCTGTAAAGCCATGAATGCATAAACAATGACATGCAATAAAACAGTTTTCCACAGAAATAGGATGACATCCACGCATGGGTGAGAACATCTTCCTGTCAGT
Source organism: Labeo rohita (assembly GCF_022985175.1). Taxonomy (NCBI): domain Eukaryota; kingdom Metazoa; phylum Chordata; class Actinopteri; order Cypriniformes; family Cyprinidae; genus Labeo; species Labeo rohita. The sequence goes on from NC_066884.1 coordinate 3,786,271, forward strand.
TTAACAAAGGATTTATTTTAATATCTAAATTAGGTGATAATTGGTCTCAACAACCATCTGTGGTTCTCTACGATCTGAACGTATCAAATATCATAATTAATTGTGGTTGTTTATCTTGTCGGAAATGTTAGAATCTCATTTGTCGTCTACTTGATCTGAAAAAACGTTGCGTTGAGATATCAGTTTAATTTCAGTCTCTGCTTAATGGAAATGCATTAGACCAAGATTTGACAGTTTTTAAAATTCTAAAAAAGCAAAAGTAACAAACGTTGGCCATAATTAATCACATGACCCAAGGACATTTGTAACACTGTAACCATTTTTAAAAATAGACTTAAGTCATCCATATCAACATGGATGTTTTTTAAACTCCAAGTAATTTTGTATTTTGAGTTGCCTGTTTTATGACAAAAAGGCGCATTTAAAGCCATCTCATTTCATTCCCATTGTATGAGTTTATTTTACTCTGATTTTTAATAAAAAAGAAAAATCATTGCATCCAGACAGATCTTTCTCAATGCATTACAGTAATGAGAATTAGATGTTGTCCACATTATAGGCAATCTGGTTGTGAAATGTGCTTATTTGTTAAGAAAATCTTAATGGTTCTTAATAACTTGCTTTATCTTTATGCAATACATTTACAATGGCATTATAATTTAGTCAAATTAAACTTTGACTATTAACTTTTTTTTTTCCCTTTCAAAACAAGGAACAAGAAATACCATAACTAAAAAAAATGACAAGGAAGAATTACAGTTTTAATGGGTTCTTTTATTGAATTATCTAATGCTTTCTGGACCCGTCTGAGCTCCGACACACTTGTGGATGTAGATGTGACTTTGCTTATGAAACATGGAAGTGATTCTTTGACCTCATTTATACTGGAAACAGATCTGTTTTGGACGATCACAAGTGGTCAATGCCACAGTACATAAAGTACAGAATGGGGTCCAAAACATGTGATCACATCACTTAAATCACATTTGTAGTCAGAATGTGTGAATTGCATTTGTACTGTAGCAAAAGTGAAACACCTACTCACCTGTCAATCAACCAGTGCACTACAACATGAGTTTTAAACTTCGTTAAGAGAGGCTCCGAGACCCTCCCCTAGAAATCCAGACATAACAGACTTATTTGAGGCGTTATAAAGAGCTGTAAACACTGATGTTCCTCACCTGACCACTTGTGATCAAATCACCTGAGACTGATGGTAACAAAGTGTAAACGAGATAAAAAAGTCTTGGTAAAGTCTTGTGTGTTTTTACTCCAGTTGTTTCCAGTGCCATATCCGCGTCACCGTCCACTCTTGATCAGCTCCAGTAGTCAACTCACGATAAAACCTTCAACAAACACATAATTACAAGTTGTTAATAGTTCATTAGAGACCAAAAATAGCTTGAATGTAGATTTTTATTTATTTTTTTTTTTTTCCTTCGCAAAACGCCAGATAATATGAAGCCTGTTTCTGCCACATAAAAAGGTAACTGTGATTTATTATCTAACAATTCTCACAAAATCCCGCAATTCTGAAAAAAAGAGACATCACAGTTCTGAGAAGAAAGGTCGGAATTGCGAGATATAAATTTGGAATTGTGTTAGAAAAAGTCATAATTGTGAAAGAAAAAGTTGCAATGACAAAAAAAAAAAAAGAATTGCAAGGTATAAACTCAAAATTCAGAGGAAAAGGGGCAGAATTGTAAGATATAAACTCAGAATTCAGAGAAAAAAAGTCAAAATTGAGAGAGAAATACTTTTTTTTTTTTTTTTTTTTTTTTTTTTTTTTTTTTGTCAGAATTCTGAGTTCACATTCACAATTCAGAAGATTCAGACTCAGATTTGAAAAGAATCATTTAGACCATTTAGTCAACCAGTTTGACTGATTCACTTAAAAGAATCAAGTCTCAGATGATTCACTGTTTCAAAAAAGTGAATATCTTGCAATTCTGACTTTTTTTTTTTTTAGTTAAAACTGAGTTTACATTCACAATTCGGAGGATTCAGACTCTGTATTGTGAATGTACAGAGTCTGAATCCTCTGGTTTTATGAACCAGTTTAACTGATTCACTTAAAAGAATCGACTCCCAAATGATTCTCTGTGGCTTGCGGCCAAATTTTATGCTACATGAGCAGTATTTAGCTGAAGAAATATGTTTAAAAAAAGCAGAATTGCAAGATAAGAACTCAGAATTCAGAGAAAAAGTCAAAATTGAAAGATAAATACTAACAATTCCAAAAAAAAAAAAAAGTGAATATCTTGCGATTCTGACGCATTTTTTTTTTTTTGTCAGAATTCTGAGTTCACGTTCACAATTCAGAAGACTCAGAGGTGGATTTGCAACGAATCATTTAGAGCATTTTGTGAACCGGTTTGACTGATTCACTGATTCACAACTTTCGAATGATTCACTAATTCAAAATTTAGGATGCATGAGCAGTATTTAGTTACAGAAATATAAAAAAAAAAAAAAACTGGCAGATTTGCAAGATGTAAACTCAGAATTCAGAGAAAAAAGCCAAAATTGAGAGGAATACTTCAGAAGATTCAAATTCAGACTCAGAATTGGTAAATAATCATTTAGACCGTTTTGTGAACCAGTTTAACTGATTCACCTCAAAGAATCAACTCCCAAATGATTGTCTATGTCTCGCAGCTAAATTTTATGCCGCATGAGCAAAATATAACTGAAGAAATATGTTTTAAAAAAGGCAGAACTGCAAGATATAAACTCAGAATTCAGAGAAAAAGGTCGAAATTGAAAGAGAAATACTCAAAAAAAAAAAAAAAAAAAAAAAAAAAAAAGTTGCCAGAATTCTGAGTTCACATTTAAAATTTTGACTCAAGATTCAAATTCAGACTCAGATTTGGTAAAGAATCATTCAGACCATTTTGTGAACCGATTTGACTGATTCACTTAAAAGAATTGTTTCAAAAATGATTCACTATGGCTTTCGGCCAAATTCTAAGCTACATGAGCAATATCAAGTTGATGAAATATGTTAAAGCATAGCATAACTAGAAAAATATATATTCTATATAGTAATATGCATTACATTTTTGCCATAATTAATCACAACAAGCAAATCCATCTGACAGATTACTTCTTACTGGAAAGATGTTGCATTGCACCTGATGAGAATATGTAAGGAAAAAAGGTAAGTATAGATTTATAATATTGACAGTTATCCTTTATTTCAGTATTGATGCATCTCTATTGCAATGCAACGGAAAATCTGTGAAATTTCATATCATGCATAAAACAATAAAAAAAAACTCCAAGAGTGTCAGAACTCAAATCGCACAATGGAAAAAAGACTGAGGTGTGAAAAAACGTGTCATATCAGAACCACACTAGGGTGATCTGAAGTACGACACTTTCACAAAGTTAACTTGGAGACGGCACTCTAGCTGAGCGACAGCCGAGTAAAACGTGCTAATGTGACAGATGGAAAGATGTTTTGAAACACGAGAGAAGGAGAGGAGTATGCAAACAGCTGAGAGCGAACCTATTAGCATCTATATATCCATCAAAGCACTGCGGAAAACAAATGTCTGTCATAAGGGAGAAATCCATTAAGTACATTTAAGATCATTTGAAGCTGTGCTGGCATTCATCAGTCAGACTTATGGCTGTGTGCAGTTTACGTCGACGCTCACCAAAATCTGTGTCTATGGGGAGGAGAATTTGTCACGCGAGGTGCTTTCACGGAGACAGTTTACAAGTGCGATGAAATGAAGAGCGTTTGACTTCTAATTATGTTGTGAGTGTGACTCTTTCAGAGTTGTATATGAAATTTACTCTAGAGTGTCAAACATACAGCCGCTATATGTGCGTTTGGACCGAGAACTAAGGCTGGTGTAGCAATTAAGTCACGTAAGCGGTGCATAAACATAAAGAAACGTAAGGATGAGATCATAACACCAAAATGTACATAAGATGAATGTCACAAAACATGTTCAGCTCACCACCAAATCAGAAAGATTAGACTTATTGTTGTCTTAGAACAACATTGATGAACTTTGTTTTTTTTTCTTTTATCCACTTCAGATGTTGACTACTATATAGTAACATTTCGTAATTAAATAAATGTAACATTTTTTACACCATTTAAATAGATTTTTAAAATCTTATTTACAGTTTTTTTTTTTTTTTTTTTTTTTTTTGGTTTTAATTTTAGTTTAATTGTTAGTATTTTCTTTTTTAATTATTTCTTTTTTTTTTTTTTTTTTCATTTTAGTACATTCAGTTAAATGAAAATGAGAAATATTACCTTAGCCACTAGCTGAAATAAAATAGTTTTTATTTGTAGTTTCCATTTTCATTTCTCTCTTTTTTTTAATAGTTTTGTTTTTGCAATTTTTATAAATTGTTTTTTATGTCTACAGTTTTTACATTTAATTTCTATTTTAGTTATTTTGGTACATTAAATTAAATGAAAATGAGTTGACGTGGTGATGTGGTTTATCTATTTATCTATAAATTTTTATCATTTATTTAAGTACGTTAAGCTAGATAAGAAACTAGCTTAAATAAAAGAAAACAATAAAATGTTGTTTTGGCAATGTTGCCATAAGTCCATCTTGAAGATCTTATGTTTTTATACAGTTTTTTTTTTTTTTTTTTTTTTTTTTTTAACATTTTATATAACTTTTAGTCATTTTAGTACATGAAACGAAATGAAAATGAGAAATGTAGCCTTGTACTGTTTGTCAAAACAGTTTGTGATTTTTATATTTTATGTTTTCATTTAATTGTAATTATTTAAATGAATAATTTACTTTTTTTAGAAATTATTGTTTTGTTTTTTTTGTCTATTTTTGTCGAATTTTTATTTTAGTTTTGGTTATTTTAGTACACAATATATTATATAATATAATATAATAAAATGACTATTGTATTTTTTAAAAAATGTATTTTTTGTAATTCTTTCTTTCTATCTATCTATCTATCTATCTATCTCTAAAAAGCTTTAAATATATTGTCATTGCACACTTACTCATACACAGCTGTGATGATCTTCTTTTGAGGATCATCTTCGTCAGTTAAATCCATCTTGAAGATACGGGTGCTCTCGGGGTCCTCAGGTACATCTGCGCTGGACAGATACCAAAGCCTCATCGTGATGTAAAGAAACTTTCTGCCTAGGAGAACAAAACACATTCAATTCCGTGCTTATCCATCAGGATCAGATGTGCTGATCTAATTTTTGGCTTTATGGAATATTGCTTCTTCCTCTCCATTTATGTTGGAAATATATTGGAAAATCAAAATCATATATCACAAAACATGATTATTGGTACACGGTATATCACTTTTTGTAATATCTCTTTAACAAAAGCCAGTTCTTAATGACATCATCCTCCAGGAAGTGACATCACATTGGAGGGAAAACAACAGCACAAACAGCAGTGAGTATTATCAAGTGATTTTATATTTAAAAATTGCATCCACAGAAATCAACATTACATTAAAAACTTAAAGTATCAAAATAATAATAGTAACAAACAAAAAAAAAAAAAACATGAACCTGAAATTTCAAGCCAACTTTATAGCTTTATATTTATTTATATAAGCTTTTAACCAGAGAGAATGTTTCTGAAAGACTGCTGAATCCTTGGAAATCCTTTAAGTTACGACGCAAGTTTATAGAGTTCAAAGATTCTGTACAACAGGAATAACCAGACTCACCGCTCAGGTCAAAGAATACGGACACATCCTCTGGTAACAGAAATATAATGTCATCGAGGGAAATTGCAAGATGTCTTTTCTGGGCCTCTGACAGAGTTTTACACTGCTTTCTGACAGTGTCGACAGCCTGTAAGCAGAAAAAAAAAAAGTTTTACAGGCCTTATATGATTTCATATGTTTGTCACATCAGTAATTTACTGTAATAAACTAACCTCTCTCGACATCACACTCCTCAGCTCATCAAACTTGCCTTTGGAGAGCATAGCAGACACATGGACCGCTGCCTGTGGAGAGATATGTCAGTCATAATCACAGTTTAGTGCTTTAGTAGTGATAAACAGATATATGTGCCAGGCTGCATTTGGGCATTTAGAGATTATCATATTGATTTCTTATTTTAAACTTCATTATATTGAGTAATCAGCATGTAAAGTAAATGTAAGTAATCAGCATTTCAGCATTTCTGTAAAGCTTTTGCTCTGATATCTCATTTGCTGTAATTAAATTGCATTATATATAAATGTATCAGCCACCCTAGTCTATCAGAAGACCAGTATTATTTTAGTATACTATTGTAGTTTTTATTAAAGGGGTCATCGAATGCAAAGTTTACTTTTTCATGTTGTTTGAACATTAATGTGTGTTGGCAGTGTATGAACAAATCTACCCTATAATGATAAAAACTCATGCAGTGGTTTTTAATTAATCTGAAAAAATAAAATCCCCTTTTTCAAATCGAGCCGTCCTCAGATGCCTGTCGGTGTGGCATCACACTCACGCTCCCACGATAGTTGATTGACACGAGCGTCTTAACTCAGATCAGCTGTAACAGTCCGACCTCCATTGCCTCGATGCCGGAGCAGGGATGCAAGTTAGACAAGAATCTCTCCGATTGAGCGATTGAGGTGTTGTGTTGCTGGATGTAATAATGAACATAGTGGTTGTCATTTACTCCCGACATCTGAGCCACTAAAGATGCAGTGGATTACATTTGTTTGTGAATGAAATGCACCTCCTGATCTACATAAATGCGTCTATGTTCGCGCAAATTATTCGTGATCCAGCTTCACCTACAGCAGAAGTGAGTATAGGTTTTTTTTTTATGAACCTCTGCAATCACTTTTCATAATAAGTTGCAAGTTTAATGGCTAAAGTAAATAGGCTCGTCACTCCACAAAGAGAAGAAAAGGGAGGGGCGAGCAGAGCTCATTAACATTTAAAGCAGCCTCGACCAGAACAGGATGATTTTTGCAGAGCTGATTTTGGCAAGGTAAAAAGGGTGTTGTTTTACACTATTTTAAAACGTATTAATTATATATATAGTCATTTTTATATTGTTTTTAATGTTTTAATGTTAATTTTTTTTATTTCTATTTTTGTTATTTTAGTACATTAAATGAAAATGAGTTGACTTGTGAGTTGTAGTATTTTTCTGTTCTTATTTTAATTTTAGTAACAGTTTTAGTAATTTTGTAGTAATGTTTCAGTTTTTTTGTCATTTTTATACTTTTAATGCCTATGTATGTACTTATTTATTTTAGAACATTAAGCACTTTAGTATTTTTTTTTTTTTTTTTACTATATTCAGTTTCCATTTAAAATTTAGCTAAAGTTTTAGTAATTTTGTTTTTGTTGTTTTTTTTTTTTTTTAAAGACTATAATTTTGTAATATGAGAAATGTATTGGTAATCAATAAAATTAGTTTAAAATTAAAATTAGTTTTTTTTATTATTTAATTTTATTTATTTTACTTTCTTTCAGTTAACATTTGTTATGTTGTTTTATTTTTCCCTTTATATACCAACCTGTTTCACACCATTGTCAAACTCCACACTGAACGTCAAGCCAAAATACAGTTCAGTTAAAAACAAGATGAACCTATTCCTGACCCACATGATGGGATCCGGGGTGCCCACCACCTTAATGCCAGGATGCTCAGTGTCCTTAGTGTCCCTGTCCGCATCTTTACTATAAAGTCTGCACTGCTGACCAGCAGACGGCGCAGACGGTCTGCGCAGGTGATGCCATGGGCGCTCTGGAGAGGTCGCGCAGCTGGCATAAGGGCGCAAGCGCTGATGCCACCATGGCTGGCAGTGGGTGTCTTGTTTAACTAACACAATATTCCTCTTCCATGGACAAGCCAAGAAAACGAGTTCCCGACGTGCAGCCAAACACATGAATCGCTGCATCACAAACGCGCATTTCTTTTGCAATTACGCAGTGCCGATCTGATCACTGTAAAACTCCTAAATGACAGGCGTACCGTCCTCAGTGCTGCTTCCGGCACCCTTATGAAACTAACCCACGCTGTACCCATAATGCTTTTGGTTTTTTCATTACTTGTGTCGTTTCTCCAGTAGATGGAGGCAAAGACCCGTGTTTCCAATTCGACCCACCCATGACGCACAGACGCTGGATGGCAGGATGATGCTGATGGATGGCCTTACAATGTAAGTAGCATTTATTATGAGAAGTTATAAATATACAATGCAAGTTTTCGTTTAATGTGAATATCCACCAGTGTTGAGGAGAATGTCCTTTTTTGTTCAGCTAAATCGTGTCAGGTGGACAATATAACGTTTAGAGACTTATTTAGACACAAAAATCGCACTTCAAATGTCTGAATGTCGTTGCATTAGAACAAATCTATGTATTTGCGTTCAGATGTTAAACGACGTGTTTTCTTCGAAAGTGTTTTTCTCCGTGACTCAGTCAGAACGGTGTTTTGTGGACTGTTTGTAGCAATAGCCAAAATACATTGTATGGGTCAAAATAATCGATTTTCTTTTATGCAATAAATCATTAGGATATTAAGTAAAGATCATGTTGCATGGTATTTTGTCAATTTTCTACCGTAAATATATCAAAACTTAATTTTTGATTAGTAATATGCATTGCTAAGAACTTCACCTGGGCAACTTTAAAGGGGATTTACTCAGTATTTTCTTTTTTCTTTCTTTCTTTCTTTCTTTCTTTCTTTCTTTCTTTCTTTTTTTTTTTTTGCACCCTCAGTTTCCAGATTTTCAAATAGTTGTATCTCAGCCAATTATTGTCTTATCCTAACAAATGAAATCGTATTTATTCAGCTTCCAGATGATGTATAAATCTCAATTTTGAAAAATTGACCCTTATGACTGGTTTTGTGATCCAGGGTCACATATGAAGTCAGTTTCAGAAAATGTAACGAAAGAACAGTATTAGAGACACCACCGGGGCTAGTTGTCACACAGTGACAGTCATTTTATGAATAGACACAAGGTTCTGACTACGACAGTGCTGTCTTATTTTGTATGATGGACCGACAGAACAATAAATTTAAATGCAAGCAATATCTTGACTGCTCAGCATTTCCACCGTCATTGCCCTGGGTAAATGTACACATGCTGATGGGGCATCTTGTCACAATAGAACCTGCAATTAAACCGCCTATTATAGGCTTTTAGCCACAGGTAAACAGTTATTAAACATAAAAAATACCAAACCATTAGCAGAAAATATTCAGATTTTTAAAAAGCATAGATGTCTAAGATTTTAAAACCAATGTGACAACATTCCCCAATCATCATCATTTCTTGAGAACACAGTACAGTCTAGTGTGCTTTTTAATTTGATTAACATTTGAAAGCATCTTGTATGTTCTTGTATGAGTCACAGCTGAGGTAAAACCTTTGGGACATTTAGCCCCGGTCTCTCCTAGTAGACTACTTTTTGCATTTTCCTTCCGTTCGGCATGAATACGAGCACGTATGTGCTATATAATATACTTACTGAACGATCGGATGAATGAACTATTGAATAAAGAGAGATTTGAGCAGGTTAGGCAAGTGTTGCTGTTGAATCATCTAATGCAAATGAGTGACACAGGTGGGCAAGCCGCGTTAAAGCGCGCCCCCCTCTCCGAAGCTAGCGGCATCACCCAAACACACCTCACAGGTGCACAACATCATTGTTTCAGAAGCTTAAATGTGATCAGCAGAGCAAAACATCATTAAATTCCTGCTGTTTCCGCTGATTACAGGTCATAAGCTTTTGTATTTGCCTGCTATCTGTGTTTTCTTTTGAAAATGATGATTATTCATTCAGGGTTGAGGCATAAAAACCAAGACTACAGACACCTGCGCGATTTACCCGCCCCTCTAAATTCTGTGACTATTTTTATTGATAAATAATTGCTATTGCAGCTCATCATTATTGAATTTGCGCTCAGATATGGAAACCTTTCTAAGATGTATTATAGTAATTATCTCTGTCAGTCTGAAATGCTTTTACATCTGTGGCTTGAATGAACAGAATAATAAAAATCTTGCAGCAGTTCCGATTTCAATTAATTACTTCGCCAGAGTGATTACAAACTTTAGGTCGTGATTTTATAGCGGAAAGAAACTCAGATAACTGAGTGCCTCCAATAATAAATAGCAAGGAGGAAAAAGTTTTATTCGCTCATAACCTTTTGCATGCTTTTTTCTTTTTCTTTTTTACACTTGTTTACACTGGATTTTATTTTGGACTTGCAAGAGAAAAATAGGCAAATAATAAATCTGTCAACATCAGTTTGCATATTAATGTAACATTCAGCATAAATTACTTGAGGTATGGTATTGTATGCTGTTATCTTAAAAAAGCATTTTTTGATGAATCAAACCTGGCTTATATTGGTTTGTGCACAAAACTGTGAGAGATGTATGTATGAAAATGAGTGACACACTGTAACTTTGACGCTGGATAATGAGAGAATCAGTGCAAATGCCAAAGTAATAGTTTCTGATTTTTTTCCCCCAACAGATTATTTTTTCTTGTTTTTGTATCTATGCATAAATTAAAAAATCTGCTGAAATTTATTATTCATCTGAGATGTGATTAATATGCAAAATTATGCAAATTAAGATGCAATTAGGCTCCAATTCTCTAGTGGAATTTTCCATTATAATTTAATACAAAGTAACAGAGTAATTGGTGTCACGTGTAATTACGGTTACTCAAGTGTACTTTCAGGCATGCAAATGATGCGCTATATGTTGGTTATCCGATGCAAATGTGATGCTTTAACAAGTTGGGCACGCCAAATGTGCGATACAGACGTGTGGAGCAAAAAATATTGCATTTACCTAGTATTTAATGCCCAATGTCTTTAATGCCTAGCTGGTATGAAATACTTTTTGAAAGTTGACATGTTCTTCTGTACTTTGTCGAAAACTATTTTACACAGCAAATGCATGCAGCTTTTACAATCTCCTATTAATTGAGAGCGTGCATGGAATCTTTAGACTTTTTAAATGCATCCAAAATGGCAAAAAATAAAATACCCCATCTGTAAGTGTCAGACCTTGCACGCAGGTTCAAGTGACAAAGCCTGGATAATTTCGAAACTTTCCAGGGCGATTAACACAGACAGGGCTTCTCGAGTGCCTTTGAGATCAGCTCCTTCTTGGGAGGTAAATTGATTTTGAATTGTTACATGGCTGGTTACATGACTTGCTTGACATCTAGCCCAATGACATTATAACACAGATGCTCGCTTCATTGAGCTATGCCTTTCTTTTCTCCCTGTACATCCTCTCTCCCTCTCCTCTTCCCGATCGGCGCTCGGAACAAAGACGCGGGCTCCCCGCGCCCTCCCTCCGCCGCGCCTCCGCTCCGTCCCCCTGCCCGCACAACTCTCTCAAAGAACATAATCCCTCAACAAAAATCGACGCACAAAGGAAACTTGAGCTCAATCCTATAACGCACAGCCGTGGCAGACAATACCCCCCTCCCACCAGCCCATCCGTGCCTCTTCAGGAACGCTAAATGCCCTGTGGCAAAAATCAGTCTTGATCCCTCCCAGCCTGGCTGATTAGAGACGTCCCGCTCTGGGTTTTGCCCATTAGCGCATGGCACAGTGTACAGGCTGCCCACTGCATGGCTCCCCCGGTTCCCTGTTCTCAAGGGCCTGGTGATTGATTGCTGAAAATGTATATACATAATGTTTTTTTGCACTCCCAAAAGTTACATTTCCGTCATGGTGGGTTGTGAAAGTGCTCGAGAGAACGGCCTCTGTCGTATCTCTACAACTTTCCCATTTTCTGTGCATGTAGTTTTAGGTCTTGCATGCATAAAAATAGGGTTTGCATGATCAAATTCTGTTGATTTCATCAAGTTAGCATGATCTAATTGGTTACAGATGTGGTTTCATTGCGTATGTTTTCGTAACTTTCATGCTCTTACATTTTCAGTTGCTGGAAACTTGCTGGAAAAAAAGCATAGTTTAGTGTAAATTTGTTTTGGGCTAGTGGAAAAATTGGCAGGGCAAATACAGATTTGCTGAGTGCTTATTTTTTCGGTATTGAAAACTTATACTGCATATAGAATATGTTGCTAAAAAAGCATAATTTTGTTTTGGTGAAAAAATTATGGAAAATTGGCAGGGCAAGTACAAATTCAGACTAAAAAAATCCTTATTGTTGAGCTCTGTATATGGTTGTTTGGGGAATAAAAATAGGTTTTGTCTTCTTTTTAGTAAAGAAAACGTACTGCATTTGATTTTTAGCAACCTTTTTTTTTTTAATTTTGTTGTGGTGAGGAAAGTGGAAAAATTGGCAGGGCAAGTACAAATCTAGGCCAGCAGAAAATAATCCTCATTGTTTAGCTCTGTACATAGTTCTTGTTTTTGTCTGAAATGGTTTATTATACTACATATGGAATATGCTGCTTGAAAAAGCAGAAGTTTGTTTTGTGGAAAAATTAGGCAAGTCCAAATTGAGCTGTGTAGGTGGTTGTTATGAGAGTAAAAAAAGATTTATTAATTACTTTAAATAATCTTGTTTTGATGAAAATTGTGGAGAAATTGGCAGAGCAAGTACAAATCATAATTGCTGAGCTCTGTACATGGTTCTTTGAAATATATATGATTTGTAGCAATAGTCAAAAATACATTGTATGGGTCAAAATTACATATTTTTTATGCCGAAAATCTTTAGGATATTAAGTAAAGATAATGTTCCATGAAGATATTTTGTAAATTTCCTACCGAAAATATATCAAAACTTAATTTTTTAGTAATATGCATTGCTAAGAACTTCATTTGGACAACTTTTTTTTTTTGCACTCTCAGATTGCAGATTTTCAGCCAAATCTTGTCTATCCTAACAAACCATACATCAAGCTTATTTATTCAGTCAAAAAATTTACCCTTATGACTAGTTTTGAGGTCCAGGGTCACAAATATGTATATGTATATAAACATTTTGATGGTTCATAATATTGTTTTTCGTAGACGTTTCCTTCAGAAATGAAATTTCTTAACATTCTTTTCATTGAGCTTTAAGTATACTACTCCTGCTTGAGGTTTAGAAATGTGCATCTGCCGTTTTTACGAGTCGTTTGTGTGTTAGGTTTACGGATGACCTACTGTACTGTTACCCAGATAATCTTTTGCATCTTGGATTTCCTTTGCATTTGTAAGTCGCTGCCAAAGTTGCGCATCAGGTGTTGAGATATGACTTTCAGAAATATGGGGATTGAGGTAAGGTGCAACAAAAGATGCACAGCCGAGCACGGCAGGAACTAAAACTGGGTTTGTGGCATCAGCATTGTGTACAATAATATAGGGCGATGCACGTTCGCCTGCGTCGTGCTTCCTGCATGTGGCAGTTTAATAATAGCACCCAAGCTTCCAAGATGCAGAATAATGCTGCTACCTGAATCTCAGCCAAAGCGTCTTTAATGCGTCCCCTTAGCTTTGGCTTTGGGCATGCAAGTTCACAGTGGGGGAGCGTGGGTGAGGCCGATGTAATCTCGTGTTCGAAGCGTAAATGTTCAGCCCGGTTCGTCTGTGTGGTCTTTCTCTGTCTGTGCATTCGCAGAATGGCAGTCGAACGCAGCCCCCGTGTGAAGATTACATCGACGACAAACACTGCTTGCAGAAACTAGGCCACGCTCTGATGTTTTTGAGGGTGAAGGAACCACGCTGTACGTCCTCACCTGGCTGTGAGATCACCGATGGGGAACGTGCTCCGACTCGGCTCATGTGGGAGATTGCGTTTTGGTAAACGTCTCTAGACGGCACGTGCCTTCTTGTAGCGATTAAGAGAACACAATGATCTTGCATAATGGAAAATGTGGCGTGCTAACGTGTCTCGTAACATGTCTTAGTAAATTCGTGTTTGCGGTAGACACAATTAAGATGTTAAAGTAATTCTTTTATGTCGGGTTAATATGGGGAGGCAATATTAACTAATGAGCGAATTGGGGGAAACCTGTTTGAAGACAGTCAACGGTCGTCTGGTGATGTTGGTAGCGCAGAAGTAAAGTTTTAAACTTATGCAGTTATCCTACGTAAAAGCTACATGATATAATGCAATAAATAGTAAAACATACTTTGTTATATGTAGCTCTGGACCACAAAACCAGTCATAAGTAGCATATGTAGCAATAGCCAGCAATTCATTGTATGAGTTGAAATTATCGATTTTTCTTTTATGCCAAAAATCATTAGGACATTAAGTAAAGATCTTGTTCCGTGACGATATTTTGTAAATTTCCAACCGTAAATATATCAAAACTTAATTTCTGGGTAGTAATATGCATTGCTAAGAGCTTCATTTGGACAACTTTAGGGGTGATTTTCTCAGTGTTTTGATTTTTTGCACCAGAAAATTCCAAATAATCTCAGACAAATTTTGTTTTATCCTAACAAACAATGCATCAATGGAAAGCTTATTAATTTAGCTTTTCAATTAAAAAAATGTACCCTTTTGACTGGTTTTGTGATCACATATAAAATTTGTTTTGGTAAACATCTATAGTTGGCACATGGCTTCTTGTAGTGACTAAGAATACAGAAATTAATTTGTAACTACACTAGACACCAGTATTTAAAATGTTCAAATCATTTCTTGCATCTCAGTTTAATATGCAGAGACAATATTTAAGCATCCTGACTAGTAACGCTGAGTTAACTAATGATTGAGTTTCAGACAGGGAAACCTGACTTCAGTAGCGCGGAAATGTAAGTTTTAAAATGTATGAAATTACGCTACATGAATGCTACAGGATATAATGCAATAAAAAGAAGCAGCATAATAAATTCATAAATATTAAACCATACTTAAGTTTTAATATATATTATTATGTAATATTCATTTTGGTATTCACTTCTACTGGGCATGTGCCTTCCCTAGTAAAAAAGTAATAGATTTAAAATTTCCTTTTTTTTTTTACTAAATATAGTTCAAGACTATTAACATGTTTACTGACATATCGCTCAAGACTTACTGATATAAAAATTGTAATTAAACTTACTATTTGTGCACAATGCACATTTCTTAATATTAAAACTAAAATATGTTTTAATGTCACTATTGATGAGAATTAAATAATAGCGGTCTTTAAATGCAAATTATTAAAGTGTACCTAAAGTATACTTGCAGCAGTGTCACTTAAGCACAAATCAAATATACTTAAGTATATCTTTAGTTGCACTACTTCTGCACAATTAAAGTACAAAATTAGTTGTTCCAATTTAGTAGACTTTAAATATACACGTTTAGTACACTAAAAGTACAATTGCAAGGTGTTTTTATTAAGTTTATAAAATGCAAATGTATTATTTACTATACTAAATATTTTAAATAAACAGTAAAATCTTACAATTTTTATGAGTGCACAGATACTGTGTTGCATAATAAAAAAAAAGTTGCATGCTAATGTGCATCGTAACGTGTCTTGCAAAATGTGTGGCCAAGCTGGACAATGATATTTAAAATGGTATAGTTCTCAGTTTAAAACAAAAGTGGATTTGGGGTGGATATGTTTGGGAAACCTGTTTGGAAACCGTCAACAGTTCTCTGGTGATGTTAGCAGTGCAGAAATTAAGTTTTATTTTCAAAATGAGCTTTTAGAATGATAATGCATATTCTATAATGCATATGCATGATGATGCATAATCATAAACTAGTATTTTCATCAACTTTACATCTACTTCAAAGAATTAGTTAAACCTAAAAATGAAAATCCTGCTCTTACTCATCATCATGTCATTCTACACCTGTACAGCTTTCTTTTTTCTATGCAACACAGAAGAATGTTCAAGCTGCTCATTTTCATATTATGACTAAATGTTCATTTAATTCAACAAAATGATTTTATTTTAAAAGATTTTATAGTTTAAGTGTAAGAGTGTTTGTGTATCTGTACATGGGAAAAAAAATGATTCTTCAATGTTTAAGTGTAGTTTTAAACTTTGAAATTAACCCACATGAATGCAAAATAATATGATGCAATAAATGAAGTATGTAAATATAAAAAAAAATTAAATCACTTTTCTATATGAATTTGCAGGTCACTGGTATGCAGCAGGAAGACAAAACTGTGCATATGCGTGTATGTCCTTTCCAGCGGCCGTATGCAAGTGGATGGAGCTCAAACTCTAATGCCCCATTAGGCAAATCGGTAGGTAACGTGTTTGTTATGAGCAAACTCATTTTTGTAAGCGCAACGTTTTTAGACTTTGTGCCTATCAAACGTTTGAACAATAACAAAGTGCCCATATGTCCCAAAAGAACTACATTTCAATTGTGCGTCGTGTTACACTTTGGAGAAAAAGCAACTGCTAAATGGCAATTAACAACCAAAAGCGCTCTAGAGAGTAAAACAATCTTTCTCTTTCTTTTCTCTTTCTCCTCTTATGATTGTTCGTTTGAATTAACACCCGAATAAGTGAATCACAAAGACTGACAGTTGTGTTTCTGGCTCAGCTTCTCAGCTTTTTGCTTCTACGCTAGTACACAAACATGAAACAGACATTATTTGAAATATTTGCTCAGCAGATGTGTTTTCTCTTTTTTAAATAAGTAAAAGAAAAAAAAAAGCCCATCACAGAATAGGAAACGGGGTTGGGAATAAACGTGGTAATTTGGTTCTTCTCTTCATGGATTACTGTCACTCACCATCAGCCACTGTGTGCGCTTGCCAGTCCTGTTTGCAATTTCTGGGCTTGTGCTGTACCTTGAAATATTTGCCAAATGGATTTTATAGAGGCTGTAATTAAATTTAGTCCACCTTCACATGGTTTAGGAGGGCAGAGGCAGCCTCTCTGCATCGAGTGGGTTTTCCTGGTGGTGTTCTCAAACGCGTTAAAGCCTTAATGTCCAGATTAACGTGTCGATTTTGTGATAATCTTTAATTTTTGAAGAGAATATGAGGAGGATTTCATTCATGTTTGCATTGTTAAAACTGTTAAGATAAACTTGCTACAGGTTTTGCACTAAAAAAGCATAAAATGAGCTGCAGTGTTATTTTCGTATCACTGAGGTATTCGTTTTCTTTAATACTTTTATAGTTTTCTTTTCAGTTATTTTATTAAATATTTTATATTTTGTTTTAGCTAACATTTATTTTAAGCAACTAAAATAATTTTTTAATGAGTTTTCGTTTCAGTGGTCTGTATAAATTTAGCTTACAAAATGATGATGCATATTCTATAATGCATACATGCATGAAAATGCATATTCATCAAATAATATTTACATCAACATCTCCTCTACTTTAAAGGAATAGTAACCCAAAATTTTAAATGTTGTTTTTACTGATCCTTGCATTGTTGTGTGCAACACAGATGTGTTGTGATTTAATTTTAAATTATTTTATATAAAAAATAAATAATTCAGTTTTATAGAATACAAAACCAAATAATGCATGCTGTAACCCTAGTAAAAAAAAACTATAATGTTGAAATAAATACATTTATTTCATACTAAGTAAACTACAAATACATTTACATATTATGTACTTAATAAAAATATCCTGCAATTGTACTTTTAGTATACTAAGCTGGTATATTTAAAGTCTGCTAAATGGGAACAACTAATTTGGTACTTTAATTGTGCGGAAGGAGTGCTGAAGTCCAACTAAAAATATATTTAAGTATATATAATTATGCAAGTGTACTTTAGGTGCATTGTAAATATTTTGCATTTAAAAAACAATGTTATTTAAAGATCATACAGTCCTCATCAAAAGTAACATTAAGACATATTTTAGGCTTAATAATAAGAATTGTGCACAAGTAGTACTCCAGATGAAGTTTAATTACAATTTTGAGCGATATGTCAGTAAATATGTTAATAGACTTGAGCTATATTTAGTATAAAATAAATGCATTTTAAATGTATTACATTTTATTAGGGAATATAGTGTTTGTGCATCCATACATGGAGAAAAAAAAATAATTCCTCAATCTTATTTCGCAGGATTTGAACCCCTAACCTGGCTTACAAACACATCATGTTACGAACACAGGTATCTATTCATTATATTTTGTTTAAGATGAATTATAAAACATAGTTTTAAAAGTGGCAGTGAAACAGTGCAGCAATTGTCACCAGTAAACACCAATCAAAAATCCTTTGAAACATTAATTAAACAAAGAAAGTAGAGCTTTCTTATAAATCACGGCGCAGGCGTTAACTGCGAGACGCGTGCACACGCGACGCACATACACAAATTACTTCCTGTCGGCCCGTAATTACCACTGGTTCGCTGGCCCTTTTGGATAGCAGTTATGGTGACATAATTCATTAGTGTTTGCCCAAAGAAATGATTTGAAATCTTTAAAGTGCTCCTTCAAGCATAATAGCTATTAAGGGGGCCACATGCAAGACTGAAGTGTTAAACGGTTTGTTGAAGTCAGCTGGGGTACAAGAGATGATAAATATAAATTATAGTTAATATACTGCACCGGTGGTTTTTAAAAAATCAAATGCTGCTGCTGCTGACACAGAAGACTGCAGCAGCGGCAGCCCTTCACGGATGCACGCCACAAAATGCACAACGCCCACAAACAACACTTCACTTTCACAACTCTGAGAGGTTAGTAGCATTGCTTATGCCTGGGTACACAAATTTGATTACTAACAACATGTTTTGTACACCTGCAACCCACATGCAAACAATAGTCACTGCGCTCACAGGGTGCAAATACCCTTATTTGATTAAGAACAGTTGAAAACTTTACACTTTAAAAGTAGGGGTTTTTTTTTGGTTTGTTTCACTCGCTATGCAATCTACACTTCTTGTTGTTTGTGTTCGTAACTTAATTTGTTCAAACCGCACGTTGTAACTGGTGACAAAGCCTTCTGGTAACAGTATGTTTTTCCCAATGCTGCGGCAAGGTATTTTTATCATTTATGAGCTTAGGTGCAAATGAATAAAAAGCAGACAACTGTGAAACACGATCACGTGATATGCAGATCAGGTAAATATGTAGATTTGGTTTGTCATTTATACTTTTGTCACTTAAAACTTGAAAGAAATTGCTCCCAGAAATGTGGGGCTCCCAAAAAGTACAAGTTTAACAATCTGACCCTAAAAAATAACATATCGATCAGTTTTTTCTATCTGCATTTAAACTAACTTGTGCCTTTTCATATTTTTAAATGTGTGCAAATATGTGTATATCAAGATTAAGTTGACTAAAACTAAAATTAAAACCATAAAACATTAAAATAAATGTTAACTGAGATTACATTTAAAAAAAAAAAAAAAAAATTAAAAGCTTTTTATTTCGGCTAGTTACAGAGGCAACTTTTTTCCATTTTAATTTAGTTGAGCAGCGTACAATAATAACAAAAAATTTATACTGTTTAAATATATATATATATATATATAAACACATATAAAACGGAAAATTAGTATCTCAGTGCTAAAATAACAATACTGTATATTTAGAAATAATAATTACATTAAAATAATCTATATATACACACACTTTTATATATAGAAAACTTTACATTTCAAATAAAACTGACATATAAATCAACAGAAACTATAAAAAAACTGATTGAAAATATATTAATGATACAAAATTCTAATAGTACCTCGATGCTAAAATAACACTGATATATATTATATAAATACTATAAATTATATTATAATATATAAATAAATACATAAAATAATTAAATAAATGAATTAATCAATAATAAATCAAGTAAAAAAAAAAATAAAATTCAACTAAGGAGCGACTGCAGGAGATGCAGATGTATTATTGTAAAAAAGAAAATTCGTCATATGGTGAAGTATGGTGGTTATGGTTCTTTTTATACTCCAGTTTTGCACCTAATCTGGATTTCAGGACTGTGTTTGGTTGAAAGAATGACGTGGCCTAATAGCCGCTCCCTCCGGCAAGGCGTCCTTTGTGAGCGCAGCTCGTTCATTGTCCGCACAGGCCGACTAGCACCATATACACGGCATTCATCACTTTGTCTGGTCTTTGTGTGTCTCCTTTTGAACCAAACAGCAGGAATTATTAGGGGCTTAACACGGAGAGGGTCCCAACGCGGCTCTGACGGCATAAGCCTCTTCCCCTTCCTTATCCAGGGTTAGAAAACATTCGAGCCCGTTCTTAACATTATCGAGCATCTGCATCAAGATATTGTTGATTTAGAATGAAAGACGTGAATCGGCTGACGTTTGGGGAATTCCAGGGATTATTATTATTATTATCGCGAGCGTGAACGTCGACGGCGTTCTCGCAAACGTGGTTTTCCGGACCGGGGGTGGGGAGGGAGGGAGGCGATACCGGAGCGCCACACCTCGGCGTCTCGGGTCCCGCCGATTTGGGGAGCGTGTGAAATCCGTGGCACCTCTCCTGCATTCCTGGCTGAATCGGTGCCATATCTGTGATGGACTGAGGCAGAAGAGCAGGCAGCCGGGGATGAATACGGCTTAATCTTTACACAGGCCACATGTGTGCGCATGATAACATGGATGCTTTCTTCCTGTGCTGGGTTATTCTCATCCGGCTGCCAGGTTGCTGCCTCGAACAGCCGTGTTTCGCTGCGATATTTAGCTTGCACCAGAAAAGAACGATGGCACCTCCTAAGGAGGGGGTTAATGCATGTTTTTGGAATTGGAGGCAAAAATTGCTGTAATTCCTGACACATTTCGAGAGACAGATACGGCGCCTTTTTGCTGCAGACAATATGTAAAAGCAACTATAAATGGATGGTTGGCTTCTCAGAAGCTGATATTTGATTTAAAACCTTGTTGTGATGGAGATGAGATGAGGTTATTTTTGGACGCTCATGACAGCTGGATTCTGTTTGATGCAGTTGACCGAACGGAGACCCGTTGGTCTCGAAATGCAGAATTTATGGCTTCCGCATTCTGTTGTGTTTTTTTTTTTTTCCCTCCGTTCTGTTTTTCCCAGGATCACTAAAACATTCATTGTGATTGCATTACCATAAATGATTCTATAGCATCTTCGTCTGTAATTATGGCCCGTGTTTCCGCGGCCTTCGGCCTTGAGTTTGGCTGAACCCCAGGTGTAGATCTCGGCTAGTCTAATGAGCAGACACGGACTCCTCTCCTCTCTGAACCGCAGCCGTCCTGCACCCGGCTCAATTAAAAAACGCAGGATGTGCCGTGATATTAGCACAAAATTAATAGACTCTCACTAATTGAATCTATCAGATTCAGTGGGTAGTATATCTTCTACACAAACACAATTGCATGTTTGGACAGATGACAAAGGTTTGGCTGAGGTGCCACTGCCAACCCAGTCAGTAGTTTCGTTTTTCTTTAGCAGTCAGAATCTAATGCATTTATTGTAGAATGTTTCAGAAATGCATTTATTTATTTGTTTGCATATTTTATTTATACATTTATTATATTTATTTTGGATTTATGTCTTTATTTGTTTGCACTTTATTAATTTGTTTATGTATTTGTTTGCAAATATTTGTATGTTTATTTTACTGTATTTGTTTTCATGATGCGTTTGTTTATTTTGGATTTTATATCTTAATATGTTTTATTTTGAATTTGTTCATTTATTTGTATTATTTACAGTTTATTGTTTGTATTTGTTCGTGAGTTTATTTCTTTCTTTATTTTATGTATGTTTTGTATATTTGTTTGTGTTTTATTTGCTTGTGTTTATATACATTTTATTTATTTATTTATTTGCATGTTGTGTTTGTGTATCTATGTATGCATGTATTTATCTTTGATTTCTTTCTTTACTTGCGTCTTTGTTTTTATTATTTCATTTATTTGCATGCTTTATTATATATTTGTCTGTATTTATGTAATACTTATTAGTTTATTGTTTGTATTTGTGTACATGTATATGTTTATTTTACATATGTTTTATGTATTTGTTTATTTGTGGTTTTAGGTTGTTTGCATGTTGTATGTATGTATGCATTTATTTTGGATTTATGTCTTTGTTTGCATGTTTTTTATTTAATTATTTCATTTATTTACATGTTATATTATGTTATATTTGTGTGTCTGTATGTATATGATATTTATTTATTTATTTGTTTATTGTTTGCATTTTTATTTGTTTATTTTGCATATGTATTGTGTATTTGTTTGTTTTTTTATTTGTTTGATTGTATTTGTTTTCATGTTGTATTAATTTATTTGTTTGTTTGCATGTATTTATGTATGTATGTATGTATGTATGTATGCATGCCTGTATTTATTTTAGATTTGTCTTTGCATTTTTTTAATTTAATTATTTGATTTATTTACATGCTTTATTATGTATTTGTTTGTCTGCCTGTATGATATTTGATTGCATTTCATTTATTTATTTTTGTGTTTGTGTATTTGTTTGCTTGCATTTATTTATTTGTTTAATTGTTTTTTTTTGCATGTTGTGTGTGTGTATATAATATATAATGAAAAAAAAAAATAATATATATATATATATATATATATATATATATATGTGTGTGTGTATGTATGTATGTATGTATGTATGTATGCATGCATGCATGTATTGATTTTGGATTTATGTCTTTGTTTGCATGTTTTTGTTTTATTTAATTTATTTGCATGCTTTATTATGGATTTGTTTGTATGTCTGTGATTGTGATGTGATGATATGTGATGTTTGTTTATTGTTCGTATCTGTTTGCATATTTATTTATGTATTTATTTGTTTATTTTACGTATGTTTTGTGTATTTGTGTGTGTTATTTGTTTTCATGTTTCATTTAGTTATTTATTTTGCATTTATGTATTTGTTTGCATTTTATTTATTTATTTGTTTGTTTGTTCACATGTTGTATTTATGTATGCATGCATTTATTTTGAATTTATGTCTTTGTTTGCATGTTTTTGATTTATTTATTTTATTTATTTGCATATTTTTATTATGTATTTGTTTGTCTGCATGTGATAATTATTTATTTTATTGTTTGTGTGTGCATGTTTTTATTTATTTATTTATTTATTTATTTATTTATTTAAGATTCCATAATTTAAAAAAGAACTGGAGATGCAGCTTTATCCTCATCGTCTTTTGAGAGATTTTACTCTGTGCAAACGCTTTGTCGCAATTATTATTTTAGCACGTATTTCGCCTTTGCTCTTTGATGTAGCTGTCACACAAAGACATCAGAAATCATGACATCTGTTTCGAAAGCACGTTGTTTGTTTGCAGTAATAATACATCTGCATCTCCTTCAGTCGCTCCTTAGTTGTTCAAGTAGATACAATTGCAATGTCAGATGCACCTCTAATTGAAAAGTTAATTATCTTTCTGAAGCCATCAGCTGTCACTTACGAGGATCAGATACTGGTATCGTCCCCGGGGAGCGACGTTATTTTGGTCGTAATGGTTTGGGACCCTACATTTTGTTGCATGTGAACGTTTGATCACTGAACAAACCATTTATAGCTCACTCTTTAATTGAAGTCAAATTAGCAGTACTATACACAGTGCTTAATTTCACGTAGGAATTGTTTTTTTAAACATGGCTCGACTAACACAATCAAACTTTCCATTAGTCCACTTGTGTCTCTTGATGCCTTTGTTATTTTCTCATTACGTTTTATTTGAAACTCCATGGCTCCCTAAAAATTCAAGAGAAAGGGATGAAATTATCTGCGGTCTAAACTATTATTCCATGAGGAATGCTCTACCTGGAGTCATGACACCTCTGCTGGCAAACAAGAGTGTTTTTCTCATTTGGTTTGGCTCATTTTTTGAAACATTCTCTAAACTCTAAGTGCAATAGTCACAAATGTTTTCTGGGACATCACAACTCAATTGCATGACTGCAGAATGTACTAACTCACCCAAAACATTTCATTCATGCTTCAAAATCTGCTTATTGTGTCAGTAAATTGGCCAGTGCCACCATAATGAAGTTTTCTTCCTAAAAAGAACATCTAAAAATGAAAAATTACTTCAGATGTACTTCCCTTCAGGCCATCCGAGATGTAGATGAGTTTGTTTCTTCATCAGAACAGATTTGGAGAAATTTAGTAATCACTTGCTTACCACTGGTTCCTCTGCGGTAAATGAGTGCCGTCAGAATGAGAGTCCAGTCAGCTGATTAAAAACATCACAGTAGTCCACAAGTAATCCACACCACGTTAGTCCATCAGTTAACATCTTGTGAAGCGAAAACCTGTGTGTTTGTAAAAAAACAAATCCATCTTTAAGACGTTTTTAACTTCAAACCATTGCTTCCAGCTAAAATAAAAGTCAATAATTCATAATAACGCTTCCTCCAGTGAAAAAGTCCATCTCTTGTTATCCTCTCACATCACTAACATATTCATTCGGGTCTGTTTTAGCTTGTAAAACAGTACTTGATCTTGATCTGATCCAGACAAGACAACATTTTCACTAGAGAAAGCAATGTTATTGATAGAGGACTCATATTTTAGCCCAAAAACAATGGTTTGATGTTAATAATGTCCTAATGATGGATTTGTTTCTTACAAACACACAGCTTTTCACTTCA
Source organism: Labeo rohita (assembly GCF_022985175.1). Lineage (NCBI taxonomy): Eukaryota > Metazoa > Chordata > Actinopteri > Cypriniformes > Cyprinidae > Labeo > Labeo rohita. The sequence continues at coordinate 3,810,711 of NC_066884.1, forward strand.
CAAGATGTTAATTGATGGACTGGAGTGGTGTGGATTATTTGCTGACTATTGTGATGTTTTTATCAGCTGTTTGGACTCTCATTCTGACGGCACCCATTCACTACAGAGGATCCATTGCTGAGCAATCTTAAATGGCCATCTTAAATGGCCAAAATTTAAAACTCTATTGTAATGTTCCATAAATTATTTACAGTTAAGATGATATTGTGCAACATTTAGTTTAGCTTTTTTTTTTTTTTGCTTGCAAAGTGACATTGCCATTGACCTACAGGATCTGAACATCTTTAAAATACAAGACAGTGTCTGAGAACGTAATCTGAGATTAGTTTCATTATCTTAAGCATTCTTATATTATAAATGAATGCCTCCTGGTCAAGACACTGACATGTTCATTTCACGCTGAAAAAAGTGGCACAAGCTTCTTGCATTTGAACCGACACTCCTTTTCTGTCACTCATAAATAGAGATGTGGTGTGCTTTCTGTCAATCATCTGGTACAATTAAATGTGGGCGTTCTTTTCTCCGTCTTATAGTTTAGGTCAGTGCAGTGGGTCGAGGAATGTTTTTTCTGTCTCAGTGTTTTTTATTAAAGGAAGCATGTTTTCCATGGTAACAAGTTAACAATGCTTGTGAAAGTTATTAATGCGTTTTAAATATATGCGAAGGTATATATACTAGAAATATGTGCCTTATATATATATATATTTATATATATATATATATATCTGTACACACAAGACCCCAAAACAAAGATTATTTGTTCACTTTTAAATAAGTTGCATTTGCAAAATGTGGCAGAAATTGTAATTTTTTTCAAGAGAGATTCATTCAGAAACAGTTTAAGATGACACACTGTCTCTGTACAGTATTCCCACGGCATGAAACTCGCAACAGATTCATAAATCATTTTTACTGTAATTAGGGAAATACTCTAAATGTCATTTTGAATCTTTATACCACTACAATGAATTGCACACTTTTGCTATTACTCACTGTTACTCATCGTATTGAACGGGACCTCGTGTTTTGTCGCTCTTTGTTGTGGCACTTTCCGTTTCAAAACTCCTACGGCTTACTTGAAGCAAACCATCGCTGGTCTTTCCACAACAAGAACAGGAGCTGTTTTGTGTTGATTTGTGACAAAATTCACAAATAGAATGAAAGGAAAGCGATTAGCATGCTGTGCAAACAGCAAAAACAGTGACCTCATTCATTCGCAGTGAATACATATTTACAGCGGCGCCTCGTTTAAAAGTTGTTGATGGGTATCTGGTGAAATTGAATGATTGCATTATGTTATGTATTAAAATGAGCTTATCAAAATATGCATTCACTCTGTTAACCCACAGTAGAGTAGAGTATCCAAAACAAAGTCTTTCTCGGTCGGTTATTTTAATCTAGCTGTTTAAAAGAATCAAGGTGTGAAAGGAAATGTATGACCTTAAGTTTTTGTGGTTGCTTTCACGTTTATGTGGGTATTTCCTACCAATTATAAAAGACACAACGGTATTGCGGTCATGAGCGTTTCTGAAACTACATACAGTCAATATTGACTTTGATTGTCATCGTTTTATCTCACCTCAATGACGTGTGCATGCCATTTTCACCTGTTATCCCAAATTCACAAGCCCCAGCCTAATCTTAAAAGCCCAGACTTTGTGTTTTAACCGATACGCTTCGGCGAGCGAACGTCGGAGATGCCATCCGCGCTGTTGAAGAATGTCGGCACGGAAGTGTCCAGCGTTGGCACGCGCGGCTTTCGCCTCCAGTGCTCCAATGTGCGTCGCCGCCATCCACCCAAGCCTTCGCACGGTGTCAGGCGGCGATATGCGGCAGAAAAGAACGCCACCTCTTATCGGCGCCAATCCAGATTAACTCAAAGACACGCTCCCCCTACATTTCTGGGCCCACTTGCTCCATATTTGGGCACCGTTCGACTTGTTTTTGAGCTGTGGCGAACCTAAGGCGAAGGGAGACCCGCAGCCAAGGTGCTCACAATTAGCCACATTTCCCAGGGCTGCAGGCCTGTGGGTTTACTGGACTGCAGAGGCTTAAACCCCCTCGTGTCCCTTCGGGAATCTCGGCCAATTCGGAGCCGCTGGCATCCCTGGAGTGATCCCTGAGAGGTGGATGGGTATGATATGCCTTCCACAAGAGGCCATTTGCATCGTGCTGAATTCTGAAAGGGATAAAAGAAACGTGTTGGCTTGAGGTGTATGAGAGCGCGTGGACCGACTGCCTTCACTCCTGCAGTTCTGTCCTCTTTGTATTCACATGCGCTAGCATTCAAAAGTTTGAGTTGAGTAAATGTTTTTGCCACTTCTGCTCACCAAAAGCTGTTTTATTTAATCTAATATACAGTACAAATTGTGCAATATTATTACAATTCAAAATAACTGTTTTCTGTTGGAATATATTTTAAAATGTAATTTATTCCTGTGATGCAAAGCTGAATTTTCAGCATCATTTCAGTCTTTACGATGTCATTCATTGCTCACCAAAGCATTTAAATGATCAAAAATACAGTAAAATTAGTAATATTCTGAAAAAGTATTACAATTTAAAATAACTGTTTTCTATTTGAATATATTTTAAAATGTAATTTATTCCTGTGATCCAAAACTGAAATTTCAGCATCATTACTCCAGTTTTCAGTGTCACATAATCCTTCAGAAATCATACTAATATGCTGATCTGCTGCTCAAGATTTTTTTGTTGTTGTTGAAAAGTTCTTATTTTTTTGTGGAAACCGTGATGCATTTTTCCACAGGATTCTTTGATAAATAGAAAGTTCTACAGAACAGCATTTATTTGAAACTGAAGCTTTTGTAACATACATTAATGCTCATCAAAGAAAATTTTATATTGTGAAATATTATTACGTTGTACTTGTGCATTCTTCTATTTTAATTTTATGTTAAAATTCAATTTATTTCTGTGATCAAAGCTGAATTTTCCGCATCATTACTCCAGTATTCAGTTTCACATGATCCTTCAGAAATCGTTATTAATATACTGATTTATAATCAGTGCTGGAAACAGTTGTGTTTCTTAATATTACTTGGGAACCTGTGATACTTTTTTTCAGAATTCTTTAATAAATAAAAAGTTAAAAAGAACAGAATTTACTTAAAATAGAAATATTTTCTAACCATATATACTAGTGTTCAAAAGTTTGGTCAGTAAATTTTGATTCTTTCTTTTTTTGAAAGAAATTAATACATTTATTCACCAATGATGTGTTAGAAAAGATTTATATTTTGAATAAATGCTGTTCTTTTTATTCATCAAAGAATCCTGAAAAAAAGAATCACAGTTTCCAAAAAATATTTGGCAGCACAACTGTTTCCAACATTGGTAATTCAAATAATAAATCAGCATATTAGAATGATTTCTGAAGAATCATGTGACATTTAAGACTGGAGTAACAGCTGATGAAAATTCAGCCTAGCGTCATAGGAGTAAATTATATTTTAAAGTATATTAACATAAAAAACATTATTTTATATTGTAATAACATTTGCAGTATTATTGTTTTTGTGTTTGTGTGTGTTTTTTTTTTTTTTTTTTTATCAAATTGATGCAGTCTTAATGAGCATAAGAGACTTCTTTAAAAAAAACATTACAAGTCTTACTGATCCCAAACTTTGAGTGGTAGTGTATATGTGACCCTGGACCACAAAACCAGTCGTAAGGGTCAATTTTTTAAATTGGGATTTATACAAGCATAATAAATAAGCTTTCCATTGATGTATGGTTTGTCAGGATACGACAATATTTGCCTGAGATATAACTATTTGAAAATCTGAAATCCAAGGGTGTGAAAAAATCTAAATATTGAAAAAAACACCTTTGAAGTTGTCCAAATTAAGTTCTTAGCAATGCATATTACTAATTACAAATTAGGTTTTGATATATTTACGGTAGAAAATTTACAAAATATGTTCAAGAAACATAATCTTTACTTAATATCCTAATGATTTTTGACATAAAAAAAAAAATATCATTTTGACCCATACTGTGTATTGTTTGCTATCGCTACAAATATACCCGTGCTACTTACGACTAGTTTTGTAGTCAACATATACATATCTACTGTCATTTTTTTATCATTTTAATGCATCTTTCCTTAATTTCTTTTTAAAAACCTCACAGCAGTGTATGCGCTACAAAGGTTTAGGAGTCGCATTTAAATGTCACATTAAATTTCTAATTATTTCTAATTATCATTTCTGTGTGTATGCAGTATAGCGGTTGCTCCTGTATTTGTGATTGTTTACATAGTGGCAACCATAGCAACGTTTTGGTGCCTCATGTCTGTAATGCAACCAAAGCTGAGCTTGTTTGCTATTAATGCCTGAAGACGTGTTGAATATGTATCTGCAGTATTCGGGTTGCATTCAGTTGAGATGATCCTCCCTGACCTGGTTGTCACTTGTTGGTACTAGTCATGCAGGGTGTGGGTAAAATGTCAAGTTTAACTGTACATTTAGGTTTTTGCTTTTAAAAAATGAATGGCTGAAGTTGATGGTGTTTGGCCTGTTATTTTCATTGCATTTTACTTCAGGTCTAAAAAGAGTCTTAAATTGGTCATATCATGAGAAATCTGATCATTTGAGATAAAAATTCAGCTGAAACATTCATGAATTCGACACTTATTTCTGGATGGACATATTTCGTGAGGGGATTGCAAAAACCTTAATAGGAATGTCGCTTTCTTGTCACCTTAGACAAGGTGAAAAACATCATTAGAACTATACATAAAAAAGGGTACAAAAGCTGTTGGTTGGTACCTTTCAAAAGGTACTAATATGTATCATTTAGGTACTAATATGTACACTTTCTGTGCTATAAAGGTACTAATATGTACTCTTTAGGGGTAAATAAGGTACAAAAGTGTACCTGTTGAAAAAGTACAAACCCAGTGATTGTTTTTGTACATTTTACAAATGATAGTCTGATTGTAACAGCTTGAGCATCACATTTCAGCATGAATTGTTTCATGAATCTGTCATAATGTGACTTGCAAAGAGGCTGTTAGTAAAGGTGAAGAAATTATAGTGATATTTCAGGGTTCAGGCGTGTAGCACTGAAACCCTATTGTAATAGTTAGAATGGTCACAGATCAGCGATCTCCACGTAAAACTGATTGTGCATACCAAACCGTAAAATCGTAGGGACTTGAAATTTGGAGGAATGGTAGTAGTCACACCGCCAACAACGTGACTAAGGCTTGCCCCAATCGGCCTGACGGGAGCGCTACAGTGATCAAAAGTACGAAATGAAGTTCCAAACATAGGTTCGGGAGGAGCCCAATCATTCAGTCCAGTAAATCATCATTATGAGCCTATATAAGCAGCTCTCATTGCACCGTCCCAGCGTCAGTTCTTCTGGCATCCCTCCACCTCCCCTTCTCCTCCTCTGTTTCTGTTATTCTCCCTCTAGGTAATATCACAATGGGGGGGTTGAACTCGGCGCTCAAGCCGAGCCTCGGGTTCGAGCCTCCATTAGCAAGCCAAGTTTGTTTACCATTGCCTATCAGGACTAGATGGGCAGGCGAACTCATGGAATCGCTCATAACTCCTAAACCTTCAGTCGCAGGCTCAAGTGTCTTGTGTCCTTGGAAGCCTTGGCTCACGCTGGACAAAATGCACACCAGATTCGATCGTGAGCCTTGTGAAATTTTCAGGTATTTCACATTTTTTGAAAAACCTACTGTTCCATACTAGTCCTAGGTTTTTCACCCGATTGGAACCAAACCAGTGCAGAAAGATTTTCTGGAGAGTGATTATCAATCATTTTCAAAAAAAATCGAACTTTTTTTCAAACTGAAAAATCGAACTTTCGCCAAAACGTTCGAAAGGGGCAGAGCCACTTTTAGTAAAATGCTTCTGCTGAACGGAATGACATATATCCACCAAACTCAGAACGCTTGTGTAAGAGCTCAATCTGAGGTCACATGAAAAAAATTGCGGTGCTTGGCCACTACGTGGCGCTATAAGAGGGGGAAAAACATAATAATGGCTATAACTGCGCAACCATTTGTCCTATCAACATGAAAATCGGTGTGTGTGGTCTTGGTCTGAAGTGCCACAAATGTCTACAAGGATATTTGTGTATCTCAAAAACATGGCCGCCATTGGCTGACGAAGTAGACAAGGTTAACGGAGGCCAATCGGAGCGAAACTCGGGGGGCGGTGTTTGACTCATGGACTCAAAGGTCTGAGAGAAATTTGAAAGCAGTCAGCCACTGGAGGGCGATATCGCATTTTATCAAGTGCATAAACAATTGTACGTCGCACGGTTTTGCACATATACGCACTATATTCATATCATACGATAGAATTCCTCATTCCAGACAACTTTTCCTCTAGAACCACTGTTGCCAATTAAATCGTATTTTAAATGATTGAGAAGATGTAAAAAGCCTACTTTTGCAAACTAGCCCTAGGTTTTTCGCTCAATCTGGAAAACATTACTGCAGTACAATTCTGGACTCTAGGCCAACAATTATCCAAAAAAATGTTGAAATTTACCCTTTGGGAAGCTATAACGGGATAGTTTATAAAAGGGGCCTGTCCAAAATCCTATAAAGCCTAAAGGAAAACTCAAAACTTCACAAACCTGCTGAGAACATGCGACAGGTGATTCTAAACAAGCATGCAAAGTTTAAAGGCGATCAGTAATATCACTACAATGGTCATAAATGTTGAAAAACATCATATTTCTATGGTAGGGTAGGGCTTGCAGCTATACTCACGATTGTAACTAATAACTACGTTGTTGTATCATTGAACATACAGTATAAAGAGGACATTAACCTGGAAGTCTTAAAGAGACGGAGTTCACCCAAAAATGAACATGTTCACATTATTTACAGAAAAGAAAATGTTTTGAAGAATACTTAATGGGTGTTTTTGCTGTTAGAAATAATAAAATATATTATTTAAAGTTGATAATTGGAGTAGATTTTACAAACAGCACTTTCAGTCTTTCTCCTTCAAAATTTCTTGTTTAATTTATTGTGTTACTGTAATAATTTGAAATAATTTGCTAAATTTACTTCTGATTGAAAATCTAGCATTTTTCAACCTAACAGTGTAAGAAAACCGTTTTTTTTAATAGTAAATGGGAATCAAAATAAAATATGACCATTTATGGCACAAAGTGGACCTCAGGGGAAAAAAGGGAATTATACATCGATTTGACCCGTTTAACCGCTTTTGTACTAACAAGTATTCGGTTCAACCCAACAGACTGTAATTCTTAATTCAGACATCATTTCCTTTCTTTTCTCTGTCAGCTCTACCCAAACGGTTTTGATTAATTTACACAGGAAGTGCTTGTGAAAGAGATTTATATCACGATTCATCTGCAAAATAATCAAATCATTACCAGCTAATGACAGCGGGATGACGGATGATGTGGATATTTGCCCGGTCCCAGTAACGCTAGCGCCTGTAGACACAGAGGATGCTGGCCCCACATGTCACAGCTACACCGTAATTGTGTTTCGGCTGTTCTGAGATCAGCCGCGCAGACAATCCCCGTCTTAATGAAGTCGTCTGAGGCGGCGGCAATTACTGACTTCTGTCACTATCACCGGGGGCAACGAGGTTTGGGAGAAACGCTCTCTTTGCTTGAGGGATCCCCCATTGCTTTCAATGGAGTGATGTAGAGCGCTTGTCAAAAGCAACATGGAATATCGGAGGATTAATTGGTCGAAGAAAAGAAGTGGAAAGTCTCTGTCAAGAGAGCGTAATTGAAACTCATTTCATTCTCGGTGTAATCAAACCAGCGCTCCGCTCAATTGTTTCTATTGGTTGATATCGGCCGAGTTATTTGCGGTGTACTTTTTTTTTTTTTTTTTTTTTTTCTTTTTCTTTTTACAAAGTTTTTTTTGAAAGATTAAATACTTTTCAGTTCAGCAGAGATGCATTAAATTAATTATAAGTGACAGTAAAGACATTTATAATGTTACAAAAGATTTCCATTTCACATAAATGCTGTTCTTTTGAACTTGTTAATCATCAAAGAATCCAAAACAACAACAACAACAACAAATGTGTTGTGGCTTTTACAAAAATATTAAGCAGTACAACTGTTTAGAACAGCAATAATAATAATAATAATCATAAATGTTTCTTGAGAAGAAAATCAACATATTAGAATGGTTTCTGAAGGATCATGTGACACTGAAGACTGGAGTAATGATGCTGAAAATTCAGCTTTGATCACAGAAATATATTATATTTTAAATTATATTCAAACAGGAAGTTGCTATTTTAAATTGTAATATTATTTTAGAATTTTACTGTATGTTTATCAAATAAACACAGACCCCAACAGTTTTTACTGCAGTTTTATGCACTTCTTATGAATTTATTATTCAAGAGATTCTGCTGAATATATTTACTTCTAAAAATGATGAAAAAATTCTGCCATTATTTACATTATTTACCCGTTTCTGCCACTAAATAAAAAGAAATAAAAAGGTACATGGTAATTGAGACATGAACTTGTAATTGCGAGTTGTAAAGTCAGATTTGTGAGATATAAACTCAAAATTCAGACTTTTTTCCTCAAAATTGCAAATTTTATTTCTCAAAATTGTGACTTTTTTTCTCATGCAATTGTGAGTTAAGTCAGAACTGAGATATAAATTCTGAGAACATCAGTCTTTCCCCCTCACCATTGCAAGTTTATACCTCACAATTCTGAGAAAAAAATTCAAGACAAGCTGTGCTAAAAAAAAAAAAAAAAAAATTTTAAACACTCAAAAAAAGGTACAAAATCTGTTACTGGGGTGGTAAGATTTGGAAAAAAAAAATACTATAAAATATAAAAAGTTCAAGTTTTGGCAAATGTAAAAGCCCGTTCACACCAAAAAAATAAATAAATAAGCCTAAGGCTGAAGGAAAAGTAAATTCACATCCGTACAGTAGAACTGTAGGAGAAGGAAGTTCAACACTCTACAGCAATAAGAAAAAAGAAAAACAAATGTTAAATACATGTATGTACACAATAAGTACATTGTATCAAATGATTAATTTCAATGTAAGTACATAGTAAAGGCCACTTAATATAAAGTGGGACCTTTCAGGATTTTTTTTCATATAATGGACTTGATTGCTGCCCTGATGTTGGACTTTCAAAATGTAGTTTAAATGCAGCTTCAAAGGGCTCTAAACGATCCCAGCTGAGGAAGAAGGGTCTTATCTAGCGAAACGATCGGTCATTTTTTTCGAAAAATAAAAATTTGTATACTTTTTAAGCACAAAAGCTTGTGTAGCACAGGCTCTGGGATGTGTGTTCACGATGCTAAGAATTAGTGATGGGTCGTTCTTTTTTGAAAGAATCTTGTGACTCTGGAAGAACGAGTCATCTCTGGGAGTGATTTGTTCAGTTGCGCATGCGCAACATCCTATAGGTTCTGTACTGGAATTAGTTCACCTTTTTTGAGTCTTCGGGTTTTTTCGAGTCATTCGTTCATCTTATGGGGCTGTCACGTGATGATTGAACGACTTGAACTGGACTCGAGAGATGAACTAATCAGTTCTTTTTCTGGCTCACACTGCATTGGTTGAGCTTATGGGGCTGTCACATGATGAACGAACGACTCAAACCCGAAAACTTGTCAGATGAGAGGTGAGGTGAGCTAATCATAGACTAAAGACCCAGGTAAACAATGAATGAATCTTTTCTGTTTCTTATAGCATTATAGTTTTGTCTTGTTTGTAGAGTGATCAACGTTTGTGTAAGCAGTAGATGTGTTCGGGAAGTAACACGTAACATTTTTATTATATTTTGCTAAAATGAACGAAATGACTCGAAAAAAGATTCATTCATTTTGCTGAATGAGACTCAAAGGTCCGAGACGGTAAAATGATCCGAACTTCCCATCACTACTACGAATCACGTCTAAGTTCATCGTCTGTGTACTCCTGCTCAAAAAGGTAGAGTATGTCGAAAAACTCCATGTTATTTTCTCCTACAACTTCAGAATTGTCCGACATCGTTGTACCTTTTTGTTTGTAAACAGCATTTGACTTACTTGCACTTTCTTAGTCTTTGCACGTTTGCTTTGTAAACACTGGGTCTGTAGTTCCACCTACGTTCAGCGTGACCTTTTGACGTGATTCAATAGTACGTGAACGCGCATCCCAGAGCCTGTGCTACACGAGCTTTTGTGCTTAAAAAGTATACACATTTTTATTTTCCAAAAAAATGGCCGATTGTTTCACTAGATAAGACCCTTCTTCCTCGGCTGGGATTGTTTAGAGCCCTTGAATCGAGATCTGGATCTTTTAAGGATTAGTCACGCAGATCTATTGTCAGGAGATCCGACGTGCCACGAGATCTCGTCACATCCGTAGCTGTTAGTAACGCCGTTTATTTATAATGCTGTTATTCCCATCACTGCTAATATGTACCTTTAAGGTACTAAAATGCACCCTGTAGGGGTAAATAAGGTACAAAAGTGTACCTTTTGAAAAGGGTATCACCTCAGTGACAGCATTTGTATCGTTTTTACCTTAAAATGTAGTGCACAAATACAGTTTTGGACTCGTTTTAGGATTTTGACAGCTGTGGTCCCTGTAAACTGCATTGCTGTACAGGGAAGAAAAACAAAATGCGTACAGGTTTAGAACGAGTAAATGAAGACAGACGTTTAGTTTCTTTAATTGACTTGTTTCTTTAAAAGAAAACAGCATTTAAATCTAAAAATATGTCTTTTCTGATAAACTGAATAACTTAGAAGTCCATGTTATTTGCAGATTTATTAAAGAGAAAATGGGAAAAATACAGCTTCGCTTAATGTATTGTATGCGCTAAACATCACGTCGCTCTTTGCCACAGCAGCCTCACTGATGTAATACATAGGGGATTTTCTGGAGAAAAAATGAAAGCGATGTCATAAAATGTCTTTTCTTACATGAATGTTAATAGAATCAGGTCTGGAACGCTTTTGATGGACGTATTGAACCCGCGCTCACAGCACAAGTTTGTCACAATTCAGCTCATCCGGCGCCGCTGCCCCGATACGCTCGTGATTGACTGGAGCACAGGTGTGCTTTGATGCTTACAGATGTTGTCATGGTTACATCCTGTTTTCCAGCTCGTGCAATTATGCGTAATAGATGAACTTCACTCCTCGGCAAATTAACAACAGGTAAAATGTACCGTAGTCACCGATCGTCTCCAAAGGCGGCGAGTTTTCCCTCATAAAAGCTTTCGCCAAGTGATGTGTTGCTGCTTGTCAGTCGAGTGCTTTTAATGGCAGGCAATCGCTCGCTTTGTTTGCGAACTCCCAACTTCACACTCTGTGGAATTTGAGGAATCAGTGTGTGGTTTGTCTCTTCAAATTACTGTAATAAAGTCACATTTATCTTAAGCCCAATGCTTCAAACGGGTCATAAATCTGACGAAAACACAAGAAAAGAAGTGGTGGAAGGAAAACCCCTCCCTGAACAAATTGGAAACTTTTAGTCTGATTTTGCTTTTAAATATCCCCAAGCAAATGTAATAACTTATAAGTTATTATTTTTGAGTATCTATGTCAACAAGTGTTATTTTATTATTATCTACATATTTTTAACATTTTTGTATTTTTAATTTAAAATATTATTCATATTTTAAATATTTTATTTTAAAGTTTTTTTTTTTTTTTATATGGCTTTAATTGTAGCTTTTGTTAACTGTAATAACACTGAAGGTAATACATTGTTATGCTTGTTTTTTTTTTTTTTTAATATGCCGGCTAATGATGTCCAGCCAGGCAGAGCAAAGTCTTCTCATGCAGGATTCTTTATCTGAGCTGTGCTTATTTGAGTTCAGATGTGTGGTTTAATTAAGCAGGAGTAATGGACTCTCTGCTGCTCGCGTGTCCTGCTGGGACTCAAACGTCGCCATCAAATGCATGTCAGTAATTTGGTAGTGAACTGAAGGGGATGAAGATTTAAGTGAACAGTTTTTCTCACACTCTTTCTTTCTCCCCTCCTCTGACTTTTTTCACATTTACAGATATTTATCTTGACTATAGTGACAGATTCACATGCAGCGTTTGCACTTTCAGGATTTGCTGTGAGTTTTGTAACATCAGAAAGGGCAGTCAGTGTGTTTGTGTGTGTAATAGAAAAGTACACACTTTTTTAAAAAAATTAGCACATGCAGGAATGCCTGCTGACCCATACACGAATCCAAATAAATTGCAAAAAGAAAATAATAATAATAAAAAATCTATTTATTAAATAATATATATAAAATATAAATATAAAATATATATAATAAAATAAATATAATAAAATATATTTTTCAAAATGTATATAAAATATAATATACATATAATAAATATAAAATATGAAAATGTACAAAACAATCATGCCTTCTCACCCATATGCTAATACAGCATTATAGCATATTGCATATTATTCTTAATAGAAAAATAATAAATAAATAAATAAAAATGTATTTACAAATATATAAAATATATTTAAAAAATTAAAGAATTAAAATGTAATAATAATCTTGGCTCCTGACCTGTACACTAATCCAAACAAATTACAAAACAAATCGAAATTATAAAATTAAATAAAATATATTTCATTATATATATTATAAAATATAATTTAAAATATGAAAATTAAAACAATCATTACTCTAGACCCATATGCTAATCCAAAAAATGAATAAAATATACTTATATCTAAAATGTATAAAAATTAAATAATTAAAGTTTAATAATAATATTGGCTGTTGACCTGTACACTAATCCAAACAAATAACAAATTACAAAAAAAATAAAAATTCTAAAATTAAATAAAATGTATTTCATGAAATATATATGTATATACATATATATATATATATATATATATATTGTAAAACATACTATAAAATGTGAAAATTAAAACAGTCTAAAAACAATAAAAAGTATAAAATAATAATAAAATATATATTATAAAATAAAATATAATATGAATATAAAATATGAAAATAAAAAAACATTACTCCTGACACATATGCTAATCCGAAATATGTATAGAATACAATATAAATATAAAATATGAAAATGTACAAAACAATCATGCCTTCTCACCCATATGCTAATCCAGCATTATAGCATATTATTTTTAATACAAAAATAATAAATAAAAATATATTTAAAAAAATCTAAAATATATAACAATTAAATATTTTTTTATTTTTCATTTTAACGGTATTTATTTACATTTTATTTATTAAATTTGTAAAATGTACTGTAAGTCATTGATTTACACATCTAGCACAATAATGTCTGTTTATTGGATTTTTTTTTGTATAAATTGATTAATTTGATTAATGAATTGTCATATCATGTCATGTTGATTGACAACTGTTCATTTTTGAAAGAATTTACAAAACAGTTGCAGTTTGCACTTTTTTCCTGTCATTTGTTTGTATCACATACTGTATGAGGAATGCAGGTTTTTGTTGAATTTGCTTGTTCATCGGTTTCACACTGTAGAAACCTTTTCTTATCTAGAGAGATCTTCAGATCAACATCCTGTCAGGGCCTGACATGGGTGGTAACGCTGAGAACCAGGCTATCGGCGTCTCAGACTCTTCTGCTTTCATGTGTAGGGAGTGTAAAGAGAGTTGAACCACACCACAAATCCAGCCATGATCAGAAAAGTGCTGATCTAATAGCTGCTGGCTCACCATGGTTTTCCGAAAGGAGTGATACAGCTGCAATAAACGTGGTTCATGCAATGTAGATTAAATGTCACGTCACGTCGAACAACCTGTCCATTTTACCTCATTTATTGCCAACGATGAATTCATTTGTTCCAGAGTCTGACAAAAAAGTTTCATCTCTTGAAAGGTGAAAAGCATTTATTTTGCACGGTTATGTCGTGTTTCGCATTTATGTTAGCGAAGCAGGTGTCAACTGGTAGGTCGCGACCCAAAATCGGTGACAGGAAAAACAATGCGAAATGCAAATAATTCAGAATTTGTGAGTTTCTTTAACTTCCAGTCATTTTGACCCTGAAAAAAGAAAATGTTACTGCACTGAACTAAAAATGTTTTTGCTTTTTTGGGGATTTTCCCCATCTTCTTGTGGTGTTACAAAAAATGCTTGTAAATTTTGTGGTATGCTATAGCATGTCGAAATATTGGCTTTAACTGTTTCGTCAACTTGTTTTCTTTCATTTAGCACAGGTTTTGCATTTCGTTTTGGACTGATTAATCATAGGCCTCATTGATTTGACCACATGCACCTCATGTTTTTAGCAGCCACTGGCAAAATTATCCGCAAATAATGCTTTTTCATTAAAAAACGTTCAGATCAATTAGGCCTTTGATCAGTCACTTCCAAAAAGAAATGCTAAACCCATACTAATTGAAAGACAACAAGATTGAATCCAAGAACTGGTGATAATACAGTATAACGAATGATTTACAAGCAGTTTTACAAGCGTTTCCACTCATTTTTGACGAGGAACGCCCAATTAGGATTTTCAAGGGTTAAAATTTGGATGATAACTGTGCAGTTCACATACTCTAAAATCTGTAAATTGTTCAACGAGAAAACAAAATAATAAAACATTCTAAAATTAGCCGAAACCTCTGATATTTTGCCCTAGGCGTATTTTTTTAGCGTAGTAAATATAGCCTGTAATTAAAATGTACCCACTGGATGAAAACAACAGCAGTCTTGCTTCTTCTCCAGCCTGGCTGTGAGTTGTAAACATTAATTTCAGGGTGTTGTTCGGGGTGAGAGGGAAGAGTTGGGATCTGCTGTTTATGTGGTGTTTTGCGTTTTATTTATTTCTGTTTCTCTATGAACTGCTGAGGTCTTTTTCAATCTTCCTTTTACTCACCATTAGACTCGGATGGCAGAAAAAATACGACTCTGTCAACACAATTAAGCTCACTTCCTGTGTCAGACACCCACGCCGCTACTTTAACACCTACTGTCAGTGCGCGGATGTACCCCAGCACCGTTAATACTGCACCGTTAGCGACTTCTCCAACACGCGCTCTCAGCTGTTATGGCAGTCGTGGCAGACAGCGTGAAATATTTTGTTATGAAGTCAACGTGACATCGAAATTAGCTCAATTAATTTCCTAATACGTGTGTCTGGTGGATGTTATTCCACATTAAAAAAAAAGTTTGGCTTTGAAATGTTTATTCAGAACGTTTAATCAGAATTTGACCCTCCTCTGAAAGGACTTTCCATTTCAGCTGACGTCACAAAGATGTTGATTGTTTTCAACCCCTTCCGTTTAGTCACATCTATCTATTCTGGTATTTACCCGGTATATTCTAGTATATCTCTCCGTAGTTATTAAAAACCGAGCAGTTGATGGAAAAAGTGTATGATTGGTGGTGTTGTCTCACAAATTATGAGTAGTAAATTTGGCAACTAATCATTAAAAAAATGTAATATTGATGAGTGTGTGTGTGTGTGTGTGTGTGTGTGTGTGTATGTGCTGTGTTTATTATTATTTTTCTTTTTTCGTTAACTTTACAAAATAAATATAACTACATATAACTCACATACTTACATAAGTGTGTGTGTGTGTATATATATATATATATATATATACATACATTTTGTGTGCACATATATTTATGTAAACTTTTAAATAATAATATAACATTTTATATAAGTAGTTTTTAAATTTATTATAACATTTTTATTGTTCAAAAAAGGTGTAGTTATTTTTCTTTTATTAAATTTCTATTTAATTTTTTTTCTTTACTTTCAAAAAAAATTAATACAAATGGCAAGTAAAACTGCATATATATATAGTGTGTGTGTGTAGCTAGCACTTATACATTTGTTTATTATTATTTCTTTTTTCATTTACTTTACAAAATAATTAAACAAAAATACATAAAACACATACACAAGTGTATATATACACACATTATGTGTGTGTGTGTGTGTGTGTGTGTGTGTGTGTGTGTGTGTGTGTGTGTATATATATATATATATATATATATATATATATGGACTTTAAAGTAATATAACATTTTATATTTGTACCATTTAAATTTATTATATTTATTTATTAAATAAATGTATATATTAATAAATTAAATGCATTTTAAATGTAAATTTATTTATTAAATAAATGTATTTATTAAAACTTTTATTGTTCAAAAAAGGTGCAAGTAGTTCTTTTTCTTTTATTAAATTTCTATTTAAATTGTTTCTTTTTTCTTTACTTTCTAATAAAATGAAATACACATAGCGAATAAAAAAAGCAAATATACACACACAGAGTATATATGAATTATTATTTTGTGTGTGTATATTTATTTATTTATAGGAACTTTTATATAATAATAATATACATTGTGTGTATATATATATATATATATATATATATATATATAGTATTTAAATGTATTATTAAAACCTTTTTAATACTATTTTTAAAAAGGTGTAAATAATTATTTTTCTTTTATTTAATTTCTATTTAATTTATTTTTTTCTTTTCTTTACTTTGTAAATAAAAGTACATACATAAAAATAACACATAACACTGCATACACACACACACACACACACATGATATTATATATTTTTATTGTATATTTATATACACATACACACACACTTTATTTTCTGGGTTAATAGTCAGTCTGTGTAGTTGGTGTGCACACAACTTTGTGACGTACACGGTGTCGATCATGTTTCACGTCATAGCTGCTATATTGTGTACTTCAGCATGGCTGAAATGCTGCACTAAAGGCTTGTTTTATGATTTGCATTAATGTGTGTAAATCAAAGCTGATCAGTGTTTCTCTCCAGCACACATGAAGCCCTCTTGTGGTCACTCTGGAGAACAGCACATGAAAGTCTGGTCCTGTGTCCTTGTTCCACATGATGGTGAGCTGAATCCAAAGCCAGTCGTACAGTGTCAGAAATTCTCTCTGCTCTTCGTACTGTATTACTCTCTCAGACTCAAGGAGTTTCCCCCGATGTCTCCTGCTCGAGATTACTCCCCTGAAACTAATGTGTGACGGTGATTCATACAGAGAACCTGAAAATTATGAATGCCACTGATAAATGAAACCATTTTGGCTTTTGTGGAGTCCCGAAGCCACTATTTGGGCGAGTTTTCTGAGAAGCAGTTACAATGTGATGATGACAAGAAACGGCTGTAACGATAACAGGCAGTTATTTGAATTAATATTTGGCTAAGATTGCAAATAATAACTTGCTTCAAATGAATTCACTTCCGGTTTTTAAAGACAGACATAAGCGGTCGCAAGCTTTAGAAAACATTCACAGATTTTACTCTGTGATTATGTAAATTTTGGCCTAGTTATCAAGTCCGAGGTGTCAGTGTTTTTGGAAATTTACAGATGCTTGTTTCCATGATGCACAGCACACTATAGCAGCCGCCTTTCCGTTCATACGACAATAATACCGCAAACAAACACACAAATGCACAAGCATATTTGGACAAACACCCCTGTACTTTAGCAACAGGTGATGCTTGCCAAGTCCTTTCGAAAGGTTGTTTTGGTGAGAACAGAGAGTGTTGGAACACATTTTTCTTGCTCCGCACGTCTCAGACTTTGCTATAATATTCCCACATGTGTCTGCTAGAAAATAAAGTTACAGCTCATGCTAAAAACATGTAAATTAGCGTCAAGAGCGCTGTTGTTACGGCCGACCACACGTGTTCCTAACACTAACAGAAAGCATGAGTCTTTTAGATTTTGTGCACGCATTTTTATTTCTGTATTTTTTGCCATTTAAAATTACAGATCAAACATGTTTTAAAAATACATATAGGCCTGTTTAGTATTTCTTTTGTGGGCCAAAGAAGCACCCCAATTTCTGTGACACCAGTTCTGTCATTTAACATCCACACAGCAATTCATAGATAAACTAAGCTACCATTCCACTTTATTTTTAACACAGATTTTCACAGACTGTACTGTCACTTCAAGAGGCTGGTGGTCATGTATGATGGTGATAGTGAGACTTTATGGTCTGCTCTATTCATTCAAGGTTTCCTTATGTTGCATCATGTTTGTAATTTCTATATGATAATAATGCACGTTTGCATTGCAGTAATGAATAAGCATGCTGACATTATTCTGTGTGTGCATGAAAACGTAACAGGAGTTTAAAATTTCAAATTCGAATTCTTTCAATTCAAAATGTCTAATCAGATTAAAAAAAAAAAAAAAAAAAAAAAATCAAAACTTCGTCTTTAGAATCAAAACAGTGCGCAGCGTTACTTATTTCCCCTTCATCAAAGGGAGGAAATGCTGAAGCTCTACTGGAAATCTGCATCGGAGATGATGGTATCTGATGTATGTTTACTGTCGAATAAATGTCAAATGAACTCTGGTGTAAAAGCTTTCTAATAACGTGAGCTTCGGGTCGGATGACTCACATTTGAAAGGATTCATTCTCACCGTCATATCTGGTGCAAAACTCCTGCAGAGCTACAGTTTGAATAGTTTCCTTTTCCGCATTGAATATTAAAATAAATATCCATATGGTAGATCTTTATGTTTTATTGTCGCGAGGTGGTTGTGTTTTTAAATCAACACCTGCCACTTTTTTAGCAACGGATAAAATAATCAAATCGTTTTTTAAACTCTGAATATTGGTTATAAAACGTTTTTTTATTTGTGCTACAAATGACAACTTTATAGCTTAAAATTGCCGCCTTAGTGTATATAAAATTTTATGATTAAAACGGAATAAATGTGCAACTCACAAATCAGCGCTCGGACTGAAAAAAAAGAAAGAATTCTATTATGTGAACCTTAAAAACCACTTTTATTTGATTCTAGAATATATTTAGATTTAATATCAGCATCCGCTTCAAATGCGCCTTTTCCTCATTTCAAGATTTTGTCCTCTCTATGTTCATTTGGATTTTGATCTCACTCGCGCGTAATTGAAAACTTATTGATCTATAAACAAGCCTTAAAAATAAAATGTTTTCTTGTGATCCCGTATTAAGATGTGCCGTGTGTGTGTGTGTGTGTGAAGTCGCACATGAAATCAAATGACTAGAAGTGTAAACACACCGTGGCTGTGGATGGCAAGTTTTAAATAATTTTATACAGTCCTCCTTCCTGACATTTTTTAACATGTGGTGTGTAAATATGAGAATGGTTGAGTGTGAAAGTGGATGAGTCCCTGGAGAGCGCGCATGGAGACGCGCCGCTCCAAAAATCAAAGTGGGGCAAGAAGACGCGTTGCGCCACAGCTGGCAGATCGTCTTATGTCGACGGGGAGGGGCGGTTCGTTTACCTGACACCCCTCTCATCGAGCTCGAACCCTCCCCCTTCTCGTGCGCTGCTATCCCGCATCGCAGCCCACGTTGCGCGCAGTCCGTGCGCTCCCAACTTCAGCGGTACGCGCAGGGACATCCTCATCTCCATCAGCGAGCAGAGCTGCGGACGTGCGCCGGCTTTGGATCTCTCAACGCGGGGACGAAGTTAAACGAGCCTTCTCAACTTTTGGATGGAAAACGAGCGCTTTCGCGGAGATTGCTAACTTCTCTAAGGTATGGTCGTGTTTGCTTTCTTTCCCTGATGTCTCTGAGCATCTGCTCCCAACGCAAAGCTGCTGTATATTTAACGACCAGTCAGATCTGTTTGCTGTCCTGTCCTATCAATAGATAAACAATTGACAACGAAGGGGGGAAATCATTCAGGCGTGCGTTCAGGTGCAGCTGATTTTCTTCTATTCTTTTTTTTTTTTATTTTTTTTTATTTTTATTTTTTTAATATGCATGCATTTTATGCACTGTATATTATAAATCTCCAAATGTAGATTTTACTAAAAAGTTCATTTTAAACACACATCTGCAGATTATAAGTGTTTTAAACACAGTCTGGTGGTTTGCATCCTATTTGCACTTGTGCACATTAATGGCATTTGCACGTATGTGCACAAGATCTAAATAGAAAAAAAAAAGAAACAAAAATCCAATTTTATGGAGTCAAGAGGCAGACATGCTCCTAAATAAGATGAAATGACTAATACGACTAAATGACTCTAAATAAAACTGACTGTCAGCCTGCAGAGAATCACATATCAGTGTTTTCTTTTTTTACTGGTGTGATGTATAACTTTACGTTTCAGTTTTTATAGAAGGATGTAGTGGTTAGGACCCTGTGCAACTAAGTGTGACAATCACACTTGTAAACATGAAAGGGTCGATTAACGTGTAAAGAGAAAAAAGGCGACAGATCAGACTTTAGGGAGTTTAGTTAAAAAAAAATTGATATACATAATGCAGTAATAATCATATGAATTTAAAAGGCAAGGTTGTCAAATGCACGTTAGTCAGAAAATCTATTTGCATTTAAATTTCTTTCAAATCTACATATTTGACTGTCACTACATTTTCTTAAGGAAAAGTATTAATAACGCAGGTTGAAGTCAGCACTGAGATTAATACATTTACACATTTCTGACCTGAAATGCATTGCATTTAGGCATCTGAACAAATAAAATAAAAATGCATGCATCTCTGTGCTTTTAATTCATATCCTAATTGGCAATTATATGGGGTGTGATAGAATAAATTATATTAGAAAGTGGTTCATTAAATGTTGCATTTAAATTTATTTGCATTACTGTTATGGTTATGGGTAGCAACCGTACATTACCATTATTGTGTTGATGAAGAGCAGAGAGCAGTTTTAGGAAGTGCATGATCACTGTTACTCGTGGGCAAGGTGCTGTCCACAAATGAAATATGTGAAAACGTGACTGTTGCAGTGCAACAAGACGTGCGTGTGATTAATTAATTAATCAGTGATCATATTGATTCTATAGAATCGAATTGAGGACAGTAAGAAGAGCACGCCTGGAATATTATTTACAGGTACTGACACACTTTTGCAGTCTCATTTGCAGTGCACAGTATATCTGATTCCCCATTAACAGGTCAATGTGGTAAAAACGAGGTTATTCTTCTTGAGATTACTAGTTATCTGGGGTAGAATTAGTGCGGTTGATCTGGTCAGTGTTTCTCAGAATAGAGCTCGTGAGCTTTTCCTGCCAGCGTCAGGTTTGCTTCTTGTAAGTGCTGTTTGACATCAAAGTGGCTGCTATTATGCAGGTTTTCTTCACTTGTTTCATTCTGACATCTTAATACTGTCACGTTAATGTACAGTCTGCTGATGTGAAACCGCGTGGGTCCCCTTGATCTCGACTTGAAAGTTGTTAACCATCTTTTTTTTTATTGGCATCACCTAACCCCATTTCCACGGCTGGTTGTTGTTGTGCAGATACTCACCGTGATATGATAACCGAGCCTGATTCATCATCTGCGTCGATATCGCTGTCCCAAATCTCAGCGCAGCGGCATCGTCTGGCATGCTCGGACGGACCGTAAATAACAAAGACGCTACAGATGTTTGTTAAAAATGATGCGCGTTTGCCAGTTAGGCCCTGAGTGCGTAGCACGTTCTCGAGCTGCAAATAACAACAGGAAGTTAGAGCAGCTTCTGAGAGAGGAGGTGATATCGTTCAACGCTGGCCTTCGATTTGGGGGTCGGAAAGGTTAAGCTGCTCTCTGAACGCATAATAATGCGACTTCTCGACGTTTGCGCGCGAGCAAAGTTGCATCTTTGTCGGGGAGAGGTGCACGCCGGTCGCCCTCCCGACCCTTCGAGACCAATTATCCAGCGCGGTGCATCGGTTATTTTCAGCATGCACCTGAGAGTATAATCAAGGCAAGTCGTCCTTGATGAATTATTTCCACTCGGTCTCGCATGATTTGTCCTGTTGTAAGTGACGGCAATCAAGGTGCACGAAAGCTCAAATTCCTGGCCTCCCAGCCTCAGAACTTCTTGGTTGGTCTGTGTCTGATTTGTGTAGTGAAGTCAAGAGTGATTTCTAGGGTAAAACCATTAATCGTCTTTACCACGGCGGTAATGAACGCTAGGCTGAAATAACAGCTCAGCAAAGAGAAGAATTATACTTGTGGTTAGAGCACGGTAAATACCTGTTTAGCTGCCAGCGTATGCATTTATTAGACTGTCGCCAGCAAATAAGAGGTCTGTCTCGTTTTTTAATATGTGGCTGCTTGGAGATTCCACCCTGTTTGGAAAGAGCTGTTATGATTTCTAATAGTTAGGAAAGGTAACAATGAATCAGAGACTTTTGATGACAAGCTCAAACCAGTTTGGGAAAAAGAAGAAAGGAAAATTAAGGATTGTTTGTGCATACTTGGGCTCTGAGTCAAGCATGTAAAACAGCAGACGATCACATGCAACTCGAGAATAATTTAGCAACATTTTCCAACTTTTTCTTTCCCCCGAGACGATTTGCATATATCAGCAGCGATTTGACGCTCGTGCTAAAATCCGCATCTCATCTTCGCGTTTAATTCCTCAAGCGCTATCTTATTGACGTATTCGCCTGCTTTTATCTGCTTTTGAGAATCGTCACCGGATCTTTTCAGAGGACAAAGCGTCAAAAGTGCGTCATGTCGATTTGGTCATGCCTAGGCTAAATGACATTTGTGTAAAATCAGAAGAGCAATATGAGCATTCTCCGCAGCACCATCACTAATACAATTTGAAATACGCACTCGGTTCCACCTTAAACCTTTTTAAATTTCGCATAACCTAAATTTAGACACTCCATATGTTTTGATCTCACGTTATTGTCTGCTATTTCTATGCTTGTCGTTATCCGATCTGTGTAGGTTTTCTCGAATCCTTTGTTCTGGTAAGGCGACACAAAGAAAGCAGTATGTATCAGAGGAATGCACATACTGCAAAAGATCAGGGGTTTTAATACCCACCCACATACTCGCAACAAACAATTAAAGAAGATACTCTCTTTTGCAGCGCGAACGCACACACATGCACTTGTAGAGATTTGGAGGGACGCAGATTAACGCCATACAAATCTTTGCCTTTGCAGTGTAGTCAACTGAAAAGAAGCAAAGGGCTTTCATTTGTTGCTTTTGATTTCTCCTGCACACACATATAGAGAAACACTAAAAGAGAAGGAAGAAGTATGTTGGTAAAACTGTAAATCCTGCCTATTGTCACCGGGCCTCCGATGCAGTTCGCTTGAACGCCACATGCGTTTTGGGTAGATTCGATCGGTGCGTACGCGTGTACGTGTTCCCTGTAAGATCTGAACCCGATGACCTTGGTGTCGTCGATGTGCGTTTTTCAATATGAAGGTTCCGAAAAAGCGTTTTTTTGTTTGTTTGTTTGTTTGTTTTTTTTGCAGTTTTGGAATCTTTCGGTCTTTAGAACAACCGATTTGCTTAGTGTGATGAACATTCTGAAAATCTTTCCCCACCTTTTTATTGCATTTCCTCCACTATTTTTGCGGGAACATGTGTGCAAGCTCTCTCATTTTGAAAGCCCAAAGCATCATGAATCGAGCCAAAACGTGGAGACGCGTAAAACTTTGTGAATGACGGGCGTTGCAATTGTGCTAAAAGTTCTGCGGGCGCTGTGTGCGCGTGGGCCCACGCGTTCGCGTTGCATCTCAGCAAAGCTTGGACAAAAAGAGCTTCACAGCGGTTTTCTCCCCCTGTCGCTTTAACTCTATTAATTGTTGATACGTCGCAATCCACGAGGCAGAAATTAGAGGGCTAATTATTCGATCATGTGACGCTGCCCCACTGCAGTGACAGAAAAGTAATTTCCCGGGCCTTGAAACTGATCTCACTTGATCGTTAGATGACGGATTTGTTTTATAATTCGATAAAAGCGGGGAATAAACAAGCGATGAGCCGATAAAGAGCCTCTCTCGTGCGCTTGGAGGGAGTAATTGTTTTTAAATAATTAATACGGATTCCTGAGGGAGATCCGGAGGGCAGGATCTTTTTGTTGTCGTTCGCTTGTGTGCGGCCGGACTTTTGCACGCCTTCACTGATTTAAAAGTCTCACTCACTTTATTTGGCAAGTGTTCAGATGCAAGCAGGCCACAGGGGGACTTTTACAGTGCACACTGGAGGTTCAGCAGCACTAGACAGAAATGACTGTTCACTGTTCTGCATGGGTTTATGTCGCTGCTTGCATTAAATAATTAGCCTAAACGTATAAAGCGATGGAGTTAGACTCCCCTCATGCACATAAGTCTATTACTGCAGGTTATTTTTATTATTTAATACACTTACAAGTCATGTGAGTCGTGCACAGTCAACTGCAAACTACTGTATTAATGTGCTCGAGTAACACAGCTCCTCTATTCTGTCTAAAAATGTGCCAGCCACCGATATTTAGAGACTGTAATGAGTTCCACGTTTTCGTGTTTCCAGGAAATGTTTGTTTTGAATGCATCTAATGGAGATTTGTATACTGCCCATTTGCCTCCGCATTGATTCAGTGTCTCTGTTCGCTATGTGGTGGGCACTGATGACTCTACCCCATGCTGTTTGTGTTATCAAACTGCCGAGATGCTCTTGGCTCTGATTTATAACACTACCTCAAATAATCTTGTTAATGCACATTTAACATTGCGGAAGTGGCAAGCACATAGACTAAACAACACCTACGCGTGCGAGCAGTCAGAATAGCGCTGCTGAAATGTGCCGAGTGATAAACTGCCTCCAGTGCAGCTAAAAAGAGGAAGAGCGTACTGTCTTGTTGTCATAGGGGTTTCTAACTTTGGATGTACACTTACACATATTGTGTCACTATTCCGGGGGAAACCGGATGATCGTGGAAAAAGGCTAAATAAGCAGTGCAACCGCTTTAGGATGTTATAAAATGGGAAGAAATGTGATAAAATGCTCTGTGTGTGTGTATTTCAATTGTAGAAAATATTAGTAATTAGAAGTCTTGGCGAAATGATGAACTGTTTTTTTTTTTTTTTTTTTTTAAGTCAGCTCATTTTTTTACCTTTTAACTTAAATTAGTGATTTAAATATGACCAAATATGTCAACATAAATTGACATCAAATTTTCAGATGTTCCAGGATAAACAGTATGTTCAAGGGAAAATATAAACAATGCAGCATCTATAGGCTATGCTATAAAATGGAAAAAAAGAGTTAAAATTCAGTTTTTGCTCAAGTATTAGAAGTGTTAAAGAAAATATGATTTTTAAAATTAATTTCAGTTTTATTTTTATTTTTGTAGTTAAAATTAAAATTGTATTTTGTTAACTTTTTGAAGATTTAAATATAACCAAATATTTCATCTAACATCAGTATAAACTGACATCAAATTAAGCTTGCATCTCAAATTTGAATACCCCCCAAAAATGTATTTTATTTATGTGGCAGTACAGTACAGTACATTTTTGCAGTGTTTGTGCATTGCTTTTGTTCAGCATTTGTGTATTTGTTTCTAATTATTTTATTTTCTTAAAGCACTAGTGTATGAGTATTCATTATTGTTTGCTCTGAGCGTGCTACAAATATTGGCATTTTCAACTCTTCAATTGTGTTTACCCTTCTTTAAATAGGCGAGAGCTGAATTATAACCACAGTTGATCAAATCATTTCTGCTCTGTGAATCTGCATGCCCTTCTGTATGTCAGAGTTGGTGTTGTTGGGCGGTGTGTGTGTGTGTGCCAGGGCTCTTGGCAGTGTCTGCACCTGTTGGCAGCATCAGGACCCTCCTGGCAAGGCCGGCAGAAATTGTGTGATGCTCTTGTACGAGTGCAGAGGAGACTGCAGCCACAGCACGTCAACATGGCGGCCACGCTCCGCTTACCCCTGCGCCCGGCCCGCGTTTCCATTTTACTGTGGAAATAAAAGTGGACCGATGCGACTACACAATCCGTTTGTGTTTTTGGAATTGACATTTAGAGCCACTGTTGGATTGCCGGAGCAGAAATGCATCATATACAACTGTGCATTGTCTTGTTTACAACGACTAAATCAACTTTTTAAGGGTTATGTCGTGGTTGAAACAGTTTAAGCTACATTACTTCAGTGTGTGTTGTGTAAAAGAGCCGCTGCGGCAAACTGTTTTTGATATACCGTAAAAGTTGGTTATATTAGTTTTGGTCTAAAGTAAGTGCGACACTGTAGCTGCTGCGCCACCCAATGTGTTGCACAAGGACTAACATCTCAAGACAGCGAAACACAAGCTCCCTGCAAATACACATCAATGCCGGAAACGCATTTAACACTGTACGAATGGCACATCAGATATGTCGCATTCATGTGTAACATTAAAATACAAAGAAAAAAACACTATCGTTTACCCGTGTTGAATTGATGAACGTATATTCGCGACCCCTTGAAATGGATCCACCTTTTTTGGTCATCGCTCTACTCCTACATTTCCTGTTTTTAACAGCAGTGATACTTAATGTTCTAGTTCAGCACTTCTGCTGATTTCATATAGCTTTATCACCTTCAGTTTCATGTCTATACATGTTACACACTCCTGCCTTTTAAAAACACATTTTACTGTCTTCACTATAATTAATTATTGGGCCCATTAGTCATTATAATTGTTGATTCTGACATGGGCATGTGCTTGGTTACCTTTAAAACATTTTATTTTTTGTAATAAATAAATATATTTCACTCTCAATTGGAATTACAATCAGTCACACACAGTAGCAAACAAATTATCCATGTTAGTGGACTTTTGAATATGAATTATTTATTATAGGTTATTCTATATATTTAAAATATATTTTTTTAACAATAAAATAATTGTAGATTTTTATTCAGTGAATGCATTGAATATATTCAATACAGCACAGTACGCTAGTAAATACAGTTCTTTGGAAGTCATTATACTATTCAGGATGTGGTGTTACTTCCAAACCACCATGTCTGATTAAATTTGACCCTTGTACATATTTCTGCATGACTGTCGTGTTTGTATGTCAGCGTGTTTTTATTTATGAGAACATAAAATGCCTCTGCAGTAATTATTTTCTTTTAGTGCAGTGGGCTTTTTTTTTTTTCATGTAAAAATAAGTAATAGTTTTAGTTTAATAATTTATGAATCTTTTTTTATACTATTTTATACTTTTTACTACATTTTCTCTTATAAATAATCACTTTGTAAACATTTTTCTAACTAGTGTGCATTAATTTATTCTTGTATCATATTTGAAGAAATTAGACCTTTGTGTGTGTGTGTGTGTGTGTGTTCAGGGTTGGTCGTTTGCTGTCACCTGCACATATGTGTGTGTGTCATGCACCAGCATCACTGACAGATGGCGTGTCCTTTTGCTATAAGAAATATTGTACTCTTGAGGCTCTTTTGCAACTTTTTAAAACCGAACCGCGTCGAAGAACCCTGCTATAATATCATCACACTCGTTCATACGATCATCCGCGGTTGTTTCCAACCCCCGATTCTGCTGATCAACTCATCATTAACATCTCAACACACACCGTCGGGATCAAAATCCACACGCTCGCAAACAAAGATCGCTTATTTTGTTACAAAAAAAAAAATGCAAAGTGATTTTATTGTGCCATTGGCTGCGTGTGCATCCTGTACGTGTGTGTACAGGATGTGTGTGTAGATTCAGTAATAAATGCAGAACCGCCTCACTCTAATCAAGCTGATTAAAAATTCCTGCGCGCGTACAGGCGGAAATCCACCATCATCATCTTCGTTCTCCGGCACTTTTACTTTATTTTCGCGTCCATCCTCCTCCAGGACAGCGCCTGACGCGGGAGGACCCCGAAATCCGTCTTCAATCGCGTCGTTTAGCAGGTTTAGAGATGAGGAGAAGCAGCAGGCAGCGCTGAGAGGGAGGGATGAGCCGATGCAACTCATAATTTAATGGGGACAGAGAGAGAGAGGGAGAGAGAGAGACACACAGAGAAAGAGAGAGAGAGAGACAGAAGGGAAACAGAAAGAAAAGGACCGAGCGCGAATGTTACAAATGTAACAAGCGGAAGATACAATGTAGCGCTGACGTGCGTCAGGAATGTTCGGATGCTTTGACGTTTCGTTCGACGTTCGAAAGTGTATCGCGCACTTTTAAAGCTGCTTTGGATCCGCATATCGGCTCGAGATGAGACGGCAGGTCGCTGGGGCTTCGTGCTGTTGTTTGGCCAGATGAGAGGCGATACACGAGCGCTTCTGTTCCTATAGGCTCGTATTGTTGAAGCTCAATGGGATGTGTAGGGAACGCTGGCGGTTACTTTTATTTTTAAGCCTTATTCTGCGCGCACAACGGACGGTGGATGTGATCGTAAACTCTATTGAACTCTAGACTTAACCGGAGATCGTTGCATTTCGGCTTGATTGCATGCGTCTACGGTTTTTAGCCCTCATCGCAATTTAAAGTACTTTGCGCTTCGTCTATATGCTTCTGCATCTGTTATGCGCTGTAATTCATGCCTCAGCGTATGATGTTAGGTTTTGGTGTGGACCATCTGGAAGTTTTCGATGTTTTAGAATAGAATAGCTGACATAAAACTGATATTCGACTGAAGTTTGTGCTCCTCCTGCCAAAACTTGAAGTCGCTGTTCATCCACAGCTTCTTTATATGCTCGTCTTGTGGTGAGTTCAAGCTGATTTGTTATTTTGTCGTATTTCTTTGTGTTCGGTGATTTTTATTATTTGTAAATGTTATTTTTAATTTTTTAAATCTAAAAAAAGTGCACACTGTCCATTTTAATAATTGAATTCTATTATACTCAACTAAAATGTAATGTAACGTATATTATCTAGTTACATATATTTTATATGCCTGAATCAAGCTGCATTAGCTTACAGCAATGACTGTTCAGTGTCAGAAGTAGAATATATGTTTTTAAGATGACGATAGTGTGTTTCCATTCACATACACATACACATACAACGAAAGTGCACTGAGTTCATCTTCTTAATTTATATCCTCCATACCTGTTTTATTAGTTTTTAAATGAAGCCACGTAAGTTCATCTGCTGTTCAGTGCTGTGGAATTCATTGTTGCATGTCTGATGTCTTGTTTGGCCTGTTTGATGAAATCTAACCCCGTCTGTCATGGTGTCTGGTGCAATGTTCCTTTATCACTACAAATGCAATGTTGAGACAAGGTGCACGTCCCTTTTCCTGTAATCTTAGATAATCTGAGGCCCTTCTTTTGTTTTGCCATTTTAGGGAAACTTTTTTGGTTGTCGTTAAATACAAACAGTTGCAACCGAATTTTTCCTCACTTCAGTGGGGAATTCAGTGTCTTTTAGTTTTATACCAAGAGATCTGATCCGCTAAATATTTCACAGCTCGTCTCTCTTGTATGGAAAGGTTCACTGTACGGTGCGCTGATCACTGAAGTGGACTCCTCTGCACATTAATGCGACTGTACAAAAACTAGCTTGTTTGCTCTCCACATGGGATTCTGCAGTGGGTTAGATATACATAATACATGCTCCTAGGAATGGGAATGTGATCGTTGCATGAAACATTGTAAATGCCATGTAACATTAGGCTTGGTTTGACATTTCGGTCTACATGGAAGAGACAGAGTTTATGTTGCAATTTCATCGTTTTTTTAGGTTCAGTAATCCTCATAATTGGATAAAAAAAAAGTTTATGATGTTTATTTTATGATATTGTCCTAATGCCGCTGCTTTTCTTGTTATTTTTCCCTTCAGGTGACAGTGAGCAGTGGTGCTGAGAACCATGGAGCATCTCAGCGAAACATGCCAGGGGAAGGAGAACTGTGAGATGGTCAACAATCTGAACGACACCAAGGCCCCTCCAGCCAAAATGGCCCGCCTGGAACAGAACGGAAGCCCGCTGGGCAGGTCTCGTCTAGGTAGCACTGGAGCGAAACTCTCCGGAGTGCACTTCAAACCCCCTGGACATCATCTGAAGGCCTGCCACAAGAGGGGTGAGTTTGCTTTTTATTACCACTGCACTCTTAAAAGTAAAGGTTCCATGAAGAACCTTTTTTTTCAAATCCATGGAACACTCAGGTTCTAAAAGAGGGTTTTCACAGTGGTGCAGTAGAAGAAACATTATTTGTTCCCTAAAGAACCTTTCAGTGAACAGTTCTTAAAAAGAACCATTTTTCTTGACACAAAGAACGTTTTAAATATCTGTTATACACTCTTAAAAATAAATGTTGGTGCCATAGAAGAACCATTTATGGTTCCCCCAAAGAACCTTTCAGTGAACAGCTCCTAAAAGAACCATTTTGAAGAACATTTTAAAAATCTAAAGAAACTTTTTTGACTATAAAGAATCTTTTCTGCATTTGAAAGCTTCTATGGATGTGTAAGGTTGACTGATGCCAATAAATAATTTATTTTTAAGAGTTTAAGAACTTTTTATGCTTTTCAAAGGTTCCATGGATATTAAAGTTCTTAATGGAACCATCAATTCCAATAAAGAACCTTTAATTTTAAAAGTGAACCATTCCACTATTTCTAAAAAAAAAATTCTCTTTAGATTATTAAAATGTTCTTCTTTGGGGAACCAAAATGATTCTACTTCCCTTTATTTTTAAGAGTGTGTGTCTGTCCATCCAAATTAGGACCAATGATATTTCACAATGGATGGGGCTACTGATATTTCATCACTCAGAAAGGTTGTGACTGACAAAACGTTCCAATTTTATGTTGTGGCTATGAATTGTTAGATCTTACACCTGGTTAATATATGGTGCAAAGTAGATGCATTATGTGTTTGTTGCATAGCTGTGCCACTAGCAACATTTTGAGAATACTTTAAATAGTTATTGTAAGCACGTTTGCATTCATTTTTAGGAAGCAGTCTCCTTTGTCACGAAAAACCTTTTACTTTCATCGGTTGCTGATTGGATGTTTAGAGCATTGCTGTTTATTTTGGCATATTTTGCTGTGGAATTATTTGAAGAAAAAAAAGTAAATAAATAATTGTAATAACTGTCTATCTATCTATCTATCTATCTATCTATACACACACATATGAATTATATTTATATGCAGTGTACAATTAAAGGGAAAACGTTTTAGCTACAGCAAGTAGCGTCAGTTGTTCATGTTCCTCGGCCGCATTCTATAGCTCTCTGGGTAACCGTTATTATTATTTATGGGAAAAAGTGAACTTTTGCTGAGTGCTTGCTGAACTTTGGAAGCTACTGTATTCATTGTTTCAGCTGAATAATATTTACCATGGGCT
Organism: Labeo rohita; assembly: GCF_022985175.1. Taxonomy (NCBI): domain Eukaryota; kingdom Metazoa; phylum Chordata; class Actinopteri; order Cypriniformes; family Cyprinidae; genus Labeo; species Labeo rohita. Next base: position 3,841,749 of record NC_066884.1, read on the forward strand.
TTTCTCAGCTCTCTGGGAACAAAGCGTGTATTGATCCCGAAATGAACCGACACAGCAGTCTTTATTGTTAGATCTTTATCTATTAAAAATGGAAAAGCTTCGATTCAGCACATTCCCTGGCATCTGCTTATGATTACCCTATTTATTGATTGTTTTCCAGAAAACGGTCGCATTCTTAGGAAACTGCGACCGCGAGGAGCAGAAATATGATTTATTACGATTGCCCCGGATAGACGGCGTTGATATTACCCCCAGCCTCTATTAAACCTTGTAAAAATAAAGATCCTGGGTCCAAGAGATCATGAAGTTCCTGAAATTTCATCACCGGAGTGTTGCAGCTGGCTGGTATTATGTGATATTTGCACAGTAAACCCGAACACATGACAGCTTTGGACGGAGATTCTTCGTTTTTATTTTTTTTTTTCTCCCTGATAGCGGCACGCTGTTTACACAGACTCGTAAACCTCAAGGCTATACCGTGCATTGGGAGCCGCTGCACGGCATCATGGGAAGGGTACTGGGATCTGCCTGAAGAAGTATTCTAATGTGATTTGAGCACCTTAACAATAAATAAAGCGCTAAACCCGCGATGAGCTCTAACCTTTTAGTGTGCTAACGTGTTTAAATAGCAGAGCTGTTTTGTTGACGTCGTCTCCGCTTGTTCTCGTTCTGATCTAATTATGCATGTTACAATGCTGCTTTATTGTAACACCATCCCAGTGGATGATAATCAATTGATAACGCAGCCTTGCATGAATAAATAGTTTCAACTGATTTGCAAAAAATGCCTGAAGTTACCTAACTTGGTCAATGAAACTTTTTTTTTTCTCACAAAATATACATCAAGTCAAATGTCAGAAGTTTTAGTGACACAAAGTAGTATTTAAAAGGTATCATTTAAGTTCCAGTCATTAAAGGAGTGGAAAAATGTTCACATACTCAAATTTAATGTCAAAGAACTTTACATACAAAGTTGTTTAGTACATTTTAATACATTTATTCAACAGGGATGCCTTATGTTGATCAGACGTGACTAAATACATTTATATTGCTACAAAAGCTTTCTATTTCAAATAAATTCTGTTTATAAAAGTTTCAGTTTTAATGACAAGTGTTACAAGAGTGGAAAAACAAGATCAAATACACAGTTTAGTGTCAAAGAGCTTTACATAAACAAGTTTCTGTCGCTGTTCGAATGTAGTAAAACACCCACAGATGTAGCAGAAGAAAACTAGCTTGTGTTTGCATTTTCTTCTGTCACTGGCCATAATTCTAACCTTGAAATCAGGATTAGGCTATATGTCATAGATGTGAAAATCATCTGATAATAGAACAAATAGTTGTAGATGATCTCAGAGGAAGACGGCAGTTGTGTCTTTGTGGTGGTTTTTCTGCTGATTAAGGGTTAAAATGACTTCACCTCACAAACGCATCATTTTGTGTGGAAAAATATGATGTGATAGAAAAAAACAAGTACTATTTTTAGTACACACTTAAAAATAAAGGTGCTTTAAAAGGTTCTTCACAGTGATGCCATAGAAGAACCATTTTTGGTCCCACAAAGAACCATTCTGTCAAAGGTTCTTTCTTACCTTTTTATAATCTGAAGAACCTTCTTTCGCCAGATGTTAAAGGTTCTCTATGGAACCATTTAAGCAAAAAAGGTTCTTCTATGGCATTGTGAAGCACCTTTATTTTTAAGAGTGTATCAGCACTGCAAAATTCATGAGGTGGTGTTATTGAAGGTTACATGCAAAGGCAAATGTCATTATTGCTATTGCTTATGCTTTTTTAGGTTTGCCTTCCTAGCAATGACTTAGCATCATGCTATCATTAAAAGCAACTTTATTTTTCATCTAAATATACTTTGCATTTGCATTTTTGGCCGAATATGCAACAAAAACAATACTGTTGTTCAAAATCTGACATTTTAGCATCTCCCTGTTGTGTTGCATGCTCTCTATGCAATGGCGTAAAAAAGCTTGCTCTCTTGTTTCTGCTAGGTAACATGCTGCCAGTGTTTTGTGTGGTGGAGCACTACGAGAGCCCCATCGAGTTTGACAGCAAAGAGGAACATGCTGAGTTCGTTCTGGTCAGGAAGGACATGCTCTTCAACCAGCTAATCGAGATGGCCTTGCTCTCGCTGGGCTACTCGCACAGTTCGGCCGCACAGGCTAAAGGTACGACGCGTTTATACCATCGTAAACATGCCGTGCAGACACACGGTGCACGACTATACCTATTTCTCCAGAATGTGCATGTGTTTTTTTTTTATTTTGCCGTTAGATCAGAATCATGAGTCATAAAACGCCGGGCAGATGCTTGGATATTTTTGGAGGCTAAACAGAGATATTTTTGGAGTGATTTGTTGGCTATGTTCTGGTAGCAAACGCATGCTTCTGCTCGAGCTGACCCGATGCTGAGGTCAGGGGGGTTGTGGGTAGAGGCAGGAACACACAGGTGCGCCTCCTGCTCTCTGTAATCACACTTTTCTCAATGGGAACGAGTGTGGAGGTGGGCCTGCGGTTTCTAATTGCTCGCTTTATGGAGTTGGGGGCTATTTTAAGAGCCGTAGCCTTCAGCCTGTAATTTATTGCAGGCTGTCCATCATAATTTCTTTTTTCTTTGGATCTTCTGGATCTTGGTTTTTTTCTTGGCCTTTTTGCATCTCTGTTTAAAAAATACCATGGTATTACCATAGAGAGAAACTTTAGAAAGGCCATGGCTATGTTCCCAAAGTTATTCACAAAAGAATTTGGCATTATAATGTGTGGTTAAGTTAACAATGTGATAGTCATAAATCACTACTGCTCAAATGTTAGGAAATGAATACCTTTAGTCAGCAAGGATGCATTAAATTGATTTAAAAATAAGCAAAAAATGTCTACAATTTGATCAATAAAAAAATATCAGCTTTAATGCAATTTTCAAAATAAAGAAAATCAAATGTCGGAAGTTTTAATAACATAAGGTAGTATTTAAAAGATATCACTTAAGTTGCAGTCATTAAACCTAAGTGGAAAAATGTTCAAATAATCAATTTAATGCTATAGTACATTTTAATACATTTATTACATTTATATAGATCAAAAGTGACAGTAAATGCGTTTATAATGCTACAAAAGATTTCTGTTTCAAATATATTCTGTTTTTAAAAGTTTGTTTTAATGATATTTGTTAAAAGAGTGGACAAACATGATCAAATGCTCAGTTTAATGATAAAAAGCGACAGTGAAGACATTTATAATGTTACAAATGATTTCTAGTTCAAATAAATTCTGGTCTTTAGAACCTTCTGATTAAAAAGTATCAGTTTATACAAAAATATGACAACTGTTTTCAACATTGATTATAATTACAGTGTTTCTTGAGCTGCATATAAGCACTTAGAATGATTTCTGAAGGTTTTATGTGACACTGAAAACTTTAAATGTAGCTTTTTCGCAGAAATAAATTACATGTACAATTACATATTTTATATAAAAAAATAAGCATAGACAAATATTGGTTCAAATTGTCGATCTTAATTAGGTTTCGCCATTAAATGTGTATTTATAACCAACATTTCTCTCATTTTGCCTGCCATCTTGGATACATTTTTTAATTAACCCTGTCAAAATGCATTATGGGATTGTGTTGTCTGCAAAAGATGCATGTGTTGCTGTCTGCATAAGGAGATTGCTGTAAATCCTGCCTATGTAGGCAGTTCACTAGGTTTGGTTACCACCATAGTATTTTGAAGTATGTTACTGTACCAAGTAGTATCTGCAAGCATCATGCATGAATATGGTTATCGAATACAACATATCAAAGTTCCACGTAATTGTTTTGTAAAAAACTAATAGGAAATGCTGTCATGTGATTGTCTGTCTGTGGTAAATCGTGTCGCTTCACCACAGGTCTGATTCAGGTGGGCAAGTGGAACCCCGTGCCTCTTTCCTACGTGACGGATGCACCTGACGCCACAGTGGCAGACATGTTACAGGATGTGTACCATGTGGTCACGCTGAAAATCCAGCTACACAGGTCAGTGTTTCCCATGTGCTGTACCCACAACACAACGCAGCAATGCCGCCACATACAGTGCAGTTTTTCCCACAAGCCACTGCTGTGGGCACACGCAGACACACCTCTTCCTTTTTCAGTAGACATCCATGTACATCTGTCTGTCTCGTCTCCAGAGGCAATGTGGCTGCCTCACACTTTAAGGTGTGCCGGATCCAATCGCTCCTTTTCTTTTTGTGTGTGCGTGTGTCTATGTGCAAACACAGACGTGTTAATTGCACATTACAGCAGTACTACCGCTCATCCAATTACTCCAGTGTTTTAAAGAACTATGAAACCATCAATATTTAATTATTAATCCGGGAAGCCTTTTCTGTAACAGAAATTCAAGACTAAGTATATAATTTTTACTTGCAGCGTCAGCATAGCATAAAAAGCCATCAATTTACATTGAAGTATGAATCATACAATAATGCTTTTTAAAGCTTTTTATTGTGCATAGATGAAACGACATTTATTTTGCAATATTTCCTGTTTTTCTTATGCACATATTTTAGTGCTGGGCAACGATTAATCGCATCCAAAATAAAATTTTTGTTTATATAATATATGTGTTTGTAGGGCTGTCAAATGATTAATCACGATTAATTGCATGCAAAATAAAAGTTTGTGCTTACCTAATATGTGTGTGTGTACTGTGTATTAATTATATATAAATAAATGCACGCAGATGCATAAATATATTAGGGCAGGCAAATGATTAATCGCATGCAAAATAGTTTGAGTTTGCCTAATATATGTGTGTATACTGTGTGTAATTATGATGTGTATATATAAATACAAGCACATTCATGTACATGTTTAATAAATATCTTCAAGTATATGTATTTACTAGAATTTTTATAGAATTTATATTATAGTTAAATAAAAATAATTTGTACATAAACAACATATTTCTCTTTAATATATACATTAATTTGTGTGTATTTATATATACATAATTACACACAGTACACACACATATATTAGGCAAAATATATATACATTTTTTTAATGTGTGTGTATTTATATATACACATTTGTATTCACAGTACATACACATATTTTAGGTAAACACAAACTTTTATTTTGCATGCGAAAAATAAAAGTCGCAATTAATCGTTTGACGCCCTAGTGTGTACTGTGTATATTTATTATGTATATATTTATATTCATATAATTTATATTATATATAAATATATTTAATATATAAACATAACATATTTTTCTTAAATAGATGCATGCATGTATATATTTATATGTGCATAATAAATATACACTGTACACACATATATTATGTACAAAAACATTTATTTTGGATGCGATTAATCACAATTAATCATAGCCCAGCACTAATATATTTATATATATATATATATTCATATTTTTAGTATATTTTCAGTTTAAACCGATGTACATGCATACTCAAAGCAATAATAATAATAATCATATATATATATATATATATATATATATATATATATATATATATAATTTTTATGCAATCGTTTGGTATTCCATGAGTGTTACCGAACAGGTTTCCCTGTCTGCCATTGGTCAGACAAACCAATAGTCGCTTATTTTATTAGTTAAGTCAAATCCGTTAGTCTGTTCGATTGCAGACTGTTTGAAAACAGTCATTGTTTTTGCAGTTCCTTTTTGTCACACTAGTGGCGTAGAAATGAAGCCCCTCAGCCTTAATTTTCATCGCACGCTGGTGTCGAACATCTCTGAATGTTTTTTGTTTTTTTTTGCATGGAGTGTTGCGATATTTTTTTGGCAGCTTGCCGTTTATTGCGTCCTATTGAACAAGCATTCATTAATGACACCCTGAATGCAGCTGTGTTTTCTCCGTTGATTTGATGGGGCATTTTTTTTCCCGAATACACATGCATAAATGTTCTAAATACTAGATTTTTCTTTTGAATACAGTATTTAGGTGATAGTGAATGCTGGTCTTTTTTAATGCATCTAGCGTTGAAATCTAGATGGAAACACCTTAAATTGTTTTAGCAAGCACATCAAGGCAGGAAGGTAGAAGTAACGTGAAATAATAGTCGCCACATGCAGCTGATGTATAATTCATGCATCAATACAGCAGATGTGTTGTATAAAGTAATTAACTAATCAGAACAATCAGGAGAGAGAGAGAGAGAGGAGAGAGACTCCAGATGCATCTGCTTCATGCGCCAAATGAAATCTGTCTGTCTTAGAGGGACGCTTGCAGCAGGAAAGCAAAGCCCAATGCTCACCGTCCTCTCTCTCTTTTGTTTCCCTTTTCCATCTCTCTCTCTCTCTCTCTTGTTCTATCCTTTCCTGCAGTTGTCCTAAACTGGAAGACCTTCCTCCAGAGCAGTGGACCCACTCTACAGTAAGAAATGCGCTCAAGGAGTTACTCAAAGACATGAACCAGAGCTCTCTGGCAAAAGAATGTCCCTTATCACAGGTGCTGGAGCCTTCCACGTCTAGTTGCCAAGATTGCAAGTGTCCCTTTTCAAATGCCCAGAGTTTGATAGAGTGGAAATGGACAGAATTGCCATAGAAATCCAAATCAATAGCCATTGTCATCGCCGTAGATTAATGCACTTTATTTTGATGCTGTTGCAGCAGTGCTAGCCGTTGTGAATGCGAGTATTGTTGGGTAAACAATGGGCGAACCACAATGATCTTGATAATGCATTACAAGCTGTGAACTGTTATGGGTGAATCTCACGAAACCTGTCAACGTGTCGTGTTTTAACCTTAAAATCTGTGGAAAGAAAGAAATGTATTTTGGTTGTAGAAAATTAGTTGCATTGTTTTTTTTAAAAAATATTTTAATGACAATTGTAGCTCATGTTCCCATTATCGTAAAAAAAAATGTAGATTTATTTATTATAAATATTAAAATATTTATTTTAGAACTAAAATGTTCGATTTTAGTGTGATATTTAAAAACGTAGTAGTGTGATTTTGGAGTCTTTTAATTTAATTTATGCTTATTAAAAAAATACTGCATTACCATAATGAAAATCTCATCACCTTTCAGAATAATTAGGAAAAAAATACTGTACTGAGAAGTTAAGGGGGATAATAATGAAAGAAAATAGTCCTTAAAATATGCTTAATTTTTAATGTGAATTCGCTATTTATTTTAAAACTAAAAAGTTCTATAAAAATATCAGATTCACCTTTGAGAATTGTTACAGTAATAAGAATTTGAGGTAGGAAATCTGCTTAATTATATTGAAAATTTTATATATATATATATATATATATATATATATATATATATATATATATATATCAGTCCTAGAAGTAAGCTTAATTTTTTAATGAATTGAATTTTTTATTTACTTTTTTTTTTTTTATTCTAATGTTCCTTTTATATAAAATCTTTAAAAAGTATTTATACTGCATGATAGTATTATTTTGGAGACCTTATACTGAATTTTTTATACATTCTGATGTAAAAAATACTTTATCACCATAGTGAAAGTCTCACATTTCAGAATGATCAGGAAAAAATGATGTAAGAGACCCAAATCATTACAGTAATGAGACTTTGAGGGGAAAAGTAATGCATTTTTATTTGTTTACTGGTCCTGAGAATAGGCTTAATTTTTAATGTGAATTTACTATTTATTTTAAAACATTCTATTTTAATAAAGTACTTATACAGCATGATAATATTAGTTTTTTAGTCTTTACACTGTGCAATTTAATTCATGGTGATTTAAAAAGTGTTATATAATAAAAAATGATTGTATTACCGTAATGAAAATCTCACCAGAATGACCTTTGAGAATAATCTCAGAAAAAAGTGAAACATAAAACATCCACACTATTACAGTAATGAGAATTTGAGGTAGGAAATCTGCTTAATTGTATTAAAAATAATACAAAAAAATAAAATAAGTAAATAAATAAAATTATCAGTCCTAGAATTAAGCTTAACTTTTAAGTAAATTGAATGTTTGTTTTTTTTTTATTCTATTATTCTTTTAATATAAAATCTTAAAAAAAATATTTATACAGCATGAAAGTATTTTTTGGAGTCCTTATACTATATATTATTTTTAATTCATTCTGATAAAAAAAAAAAAAAAAAAAAAAAAAAGTGTTCAATACTGTATTACCATAATGAAAGTCTCACCTTTCAGAATAGCCAAAAAAAAATGATGTAAGAGACCCAAATTATTATAGTAATGAGAATTTGAGGGGAAAAATAATGCAATTTGTTTTTTTTTTAACTAGTCCTAAAAATAGGCCTAATTTTAATGTGAATTTACTATTCATTTTAAAACTAAAGTATAAAGTATTTATACAGCATGATAATATTAGTTTTCAGTCTTTACACTGTGCTTTTTAATTCATGGTGATTTTGAAAGTGTTATATAATAAAAAATTATTGTATTACCGTAATGAAAATCTCACCAGAATCACCTTTGAGAATAATAAGTAAAAAAGTTAAACATAAAACATTCAGACTACTACAGTAATGAGAATTAGAGGTGGGAAATCTGCTTAATTGTACTGAATATAATGCAAAAAATTTGAACGGTCCTTTCTTTTATAACTTCTTTTTAACAATTTATCCCTCTTGATTTTGCAGTGAAATATGGACATGTTTCCATGAGATTCACCTTTAAAACCACGATGTGTTGTAAGTAAGCGGAGTTGGCGTTTAAGTGCATAAGGAAAGGAGAGCGTTTGAGCTTGTGTGTTGGCGCAGTCGCAGTCTATTTCATCTCAGGGAAGCCCGTTCTTTACCTGCAGGTGTGTGCGTGTGTGGTGATGTAAAGAGTCCCAGGGTGCTGTTCAGGCAGCGCAGGGGCTGGGCCGCTCCACATCTCTCTAATCACTCTGTTTACAGTCCATATGTGAGCTATTCCCACTGAGCAGCGGCCCGGTACTTACACTGAATTAGAGTCCGCTCACAGCTCGCATGCTGTAGGCTGGGCGGCCCGCACGCGTGTGCTGCAATTTTCGGGGGAAGGGGGAGTTTTCTGCTTTTGTTGTTTCTGATTTCTCTCACTGGCGTGAAGGAGGAGTGTCTTTCGCTAATTTTAGTCGTTACTTCTCGGTTTTGAACAGGATGCCTCGTCTACCTCTCAGAGGCGTGTTAGGGCCGTCTTTGATGGGGAACCTAGTAGAAGTGACCTTTTTAGGTAGGTGAACAGTCTTGCTGTTGAACAGGAAGAGTTAGAAAGATCAGGCCGATGTAAGAACGAACGCCAACTTTTATAGGATTAGCGTGGTCTTGATACTCCGAACGGTTGCTCTTGAAAAGGTTAATGAATTGACAATCAGAATGAGAAGTAGGCCACAATGGAAAGCTTTCCAAAGCTATGTTGCATGTTTAGGTTTATATGCTACTGTAGTTGATGAACTTTGCGTTTGACTACTTGGCTGGTCATTCTTAAAGAAAGCCTTATGTAATTCAGCTGATTAGATGGACCGTCATAGACCAACAAGACGTTTTTCTTAGTAAAACTAGCAAGTTAAACAGAGTTCAACCGAATCAGGCATCTTGATGTGTTTTTCAAAGTTGAGGTAGTTTTTATTTAACTTTAACACAACACTTTTACACTAGAAGCCTAAAAATGCCTAATGGACAAAAAATGTGACTAAACGGCCAAATGCATTAATGTTGTTCATGCATGTATGTGCTTTTCCATGACTATACATTTTCAAGTTATTATTGTATTATTACTGAAAAACGTGAGCTTTAGAAAGGCACTGTTCAATTAAGCATTTCAATTTTATAATAATATTATTGATATTTATCAGTACTGATATTGATATAAAAAATATAAAAATGCCATTTTATTTTAAATGTGATGCTTTAAAGGGGATGAATTTAGCAACATCTGAAAGTCATCACAAATTTTTTTTAAAGTTGCTAAATTAATCCCTTAAGTGTTGTAATACAAAAATTAAACACAATAAAAATAAATAAATAAAACTTACAATTAAACAGTTTTTAATTTTATAATATTGACACTGATATTCATATATGATATATATATATATATATATATATATATATATATTATAATATTTCTATTTGATATTGATATTTGCATTGATATTGATATGCATGTTGACATTTTTGTTTTTGTTTTTTTGTTTTTTTTGTGGTTGCACAGTTGTATTTATCAACTTTCTCTCGAAGTCAACATGCCATACTGTTTTTTAAAAAAATGCATGAATGAATGAATGAATTAATTTCTTTTTAAATAAAACTCATACCTTCTTAAGTGTCTAGCTATACAAATGAAACATCTATTTTAATTTTATTTAGCAGCAGCAGGGCTAAAATTGAGTAACCTAAAAAGTGTATATGCTTAAATAAAATGAAATTAAATAAAAATACATTTTATAGTAAATATTATTTTTTCTTTAGTGGATGCAGGGTTAAATTGAGCTACTTCAAAAGTGCCCCTATGCACATTTGCACATTTCACTCCTAAGTGTTTCCTTTTAAAAAAAAAAACAAACTAAAATGAATATTTGAATAAACCCACTAGTTGACCTTAATAATTGACTAGTTGACCCATTCCTAATTCATTGTGTTTTTTGCCTAAAGGTGACCTGGTTCAAAAAAAAATAAAAGCCCATGGATATTGTTTTCAGTAGAATACAATTCGCCTGCCGTCAAACCGATTTTCGTGCAAAGCTAAAGAAAGGAGAAAAGTAAATTGCTCGTCCAGGTTTGCTCGCGGGGCCCCTCCCGCTCATCAGCCGTCTTTCAGCGCACGTATGTTTCCCTGTGATCAAACTTAACCCCTGTGTCCCCTCAGACGACCGCAACAATAGAGCTCCCCACCCACCCCGTGGCCCTGAAAGAGCAGCTGTGTAGTTGCATAGCAGCAAATAGCCGTCAAATGCCATCTTTGCTCGGGTTTGACATGGGCTTTCCCCCCTTTCTCCTGCAATGGACGAAAAAGAAGCTGTAATTAAGACGTTTTTAAAGAAAAAAAATGAAAAGGAGGGGGAATTAACCCACCTCTCCAACACAATGCGAGCAGCCTCTCCACAGAGAGACTAAAAGATGGCACGTAAGAAGGAAGTACAAACAGTGAGCGCCTGGCTAGATACGGAGCGTTTTTATGAGACTCTCCCGTGACGGAAAGCCAAATAGATGGTTTAGGTCGATAACGGCGTGACAGACTTCCTGGGCGCACCGATAAGCCTCGCGATGGTTATCTTTTAAAGAGGCTTGTCCCATTACCTGTTGATGGCTCCTGGCGTTGGCTACGCTGAGGTGTTTATCCGCGTGGCGGATGGGTCTCGGGAGTTTGAGGCGAGTGATTAATGAACGGAGCTTTGCGCAACATCTGTGTCAACTGTACCCAATATGAGCATTCAGATCTCAAACAGATCTTCGATGACTCATGGAATCTTGGTAATTTCGTTTCTCTTCTATTGTTAGTTGATGGTTTTGTTTGTAAGCTCCCTTCCATCCTGACTGTTGTTTCAGATCAGCGATAAAAGAAGCCGTGACATTTTAAAACGCCAGTTGGCCTTCAGATGTGAGGTTTGAACCTGGCCTCCTATCAGCATGGCACTGTGCTTTCATATTCCGCCCTTGCTTTTGGAGAGGGTCTCCTGCTCGTCTTGGATACCGTTATACACTTTTCATTTCGACGGCAGCACAAGCTTTGGCAGTAAAGGTTAATAGTCCTTCTCCAGCGTATACAGAGATGTGTACTTTGGTGAGTGGTTAACCCTCATCTGGCTGGTCCTGCTAACTGTGCACCTGTTTTTGGAGACGTCCAAAAGAGTTTTTCAGCCTGATACTGTTGGAGAAGCTTTTAAAATTTCAAACAGTACCGTAGTTCCCCTTTGACATCAAAAAGGCTCTGTTCCATATGATGTCATGAGAACAATTTTAAATTTCCATGTCATTTAAGAACATTTCAAAGTTCCATATGATGTCATAGAAGGACAAGTTTACAGTTCCATTCCATATGATGTCATAGAGAATTTTTAAGTTCTATGTGATGTCATACAAGAACATGAAGTTCCATATCATATGATGGAAGAACAATTAAAAAAAAAAACAATCCATTCCAACTGCTGTCACAGGAGAACATTTTAAATTTCCTTATGAAGCAAACAATTCCATATGAAAAAGAAAACAATTTAAAATTCCATCCCATTCTAAGTTCAACTACAAGCTGTCCATTCCAAGCTGTCAGAAAACATTTTAATATTTATTAAAGCCACAAGGATCAATTTTTTTGAAATTGAGATATATACATCTGATTAACACTGAATAAATAAGCTTTCAAATGATAATCTGAAATCTGAGGGTGCATAAAAATCAAAATATTGAGATTATCGCCTTTAAATTTGCCAAATGAAGTTCTTGGCAATGCATATTATTAATTATATATTAAGTTTCTATATATTTATGGTAGGAAATTTACAAAGTATCTTCATGGAACATGATGTTTACTTAATATCCTAATGATTTTTTGCTTAAAAGAAAAATTGATCATTTTGAGCCATGCAGTGTATTGTTGGCTATTACTACAAATATAGCCATGCTACTTATGACTAATTTTGTGGTCCAGGGTCAGAATTTATATATGTTCCATATAATGTCATAGAGGCTTTTTTAAATTCCACGTTGTCATAGATTTATTTTGGAAAAAAAAACTTCATATGAAATCTTAAGAGAATAATTCAAATTTACATATTATTCCATAAGAGAATTGTTTTAATATCCATATGATACAAAAGAGCCATATTATGTCATAAGCAATGTTTTTAAGTTCCGTATGATGTTTTTTAAACCACATGTGATGTCATAGAGAACATTTTAAAATTTCATGATGTCATGGAAAAGCTATTTAAAATTCCATATGATGTCAAATGATAGCTTTTTTAAAACATCATGTATTATATCATTGATTAACACTTTACATTTTCATATTATGTCAATAAAAGAGCCATGTTCCATGTGATGTAATAGAAGGGCCTTTTAAAGTCCATATATATGATGTCATGATGTTGTCTTACACCAACCTGTAATCTAACACCAAAAACAAATCTCCAAAGAACCTTATATTCACATCAAGAACCCTTCAGAGGGAAAACGGTTCTTGATAAGCGACGCATAACTGCAGCTGAAGAGCCTTCGTTTTGAGAGCCCATCTCTAGGTCTTCAAGATGCGTTGGAGCATTTGGAAACGGGAATGTTGAAGTTATCCATAAACTCAAACTCTATTGCAAGCCGAAAAGCCCCCTCCTCCTCCCCACCTCCGAGTCCCCAAGTGCTCATGTTATAAAAATGATAAAGCTGCCGTACCTGTAATTTAAAAACAGATGGTTTCATCTTTTGAATATTTATAACAATCAAAACAATTTCTGCGCTATGTAGCCCAGGGCTATTAAGGTGTTAAGTGTTGGGTTTAATGAAAAAGAATCTCAGCTTTTTTTTTTTCTTTTTTTTTTGCAGCGGAATGTATTAAAATAGAAGAAGAAAAAAGCAGAGGAGATGAATAGGAAACGTGCTGTTAGGGCAGCGAGGAGACGTGAACTCGTTGTGTGGTCTCAACATGCAACTCCGGCTGTGAAAACAGATTGCGAATATGAGTTGCATTCATATAGGGCAGAAATCCCCAAAGCATCATCTGCTTTGCTGTCTGCCTAACAGAGCCTCCTGTATGCATCCGCGTTCATACTCTGTGGCATTTGTTAAAGGGACATGTATTCTTTTAGTTTATATTATATCAAAAAAATTGCATGAATCACATTACATACGTTTTTGGATCAAGATATGACAGTGAACTATATACATAATGCTAAATTGTGCGTAGTACAGGAGTTTTGACAGACATTGTTATTGTACTGTGAGTCAACATACATTTTAAACGACACATCAAATTTTGTCTTGCAGAGTATGATTTCTTCAATTGTTAACAGCACTTACTATGCAAATGTGTCTGCGGCGAAGTGTCAAGAATTCGGACGCTGGTATAAACATTTCAAGAAGACAAAAGACATGATAGGTAAGCAGAATGCTTAATGAAAATTTGTAAAAATCAAATTCTGTCTAAAAAAAAAAAGCGATCTGTCTGTCTGTTGACTATTTATCTGTCTATCGATCTGTCTGTCTCTCCATCTGTCTGTTTATTTGACTATCTGCCTATCTATCTGTCTGTAGCTCCCTCTGTCTATCTGACTGCCTGTCTGTCTATCTGTCTATATCTGCCTATCTATCTATCTGTCTATATATATTTAGCAGTCTGTCTATTGACTATTTGTCTATCTCTCTGTCTGCTTCACTGACTGTTTGACTATTCATCTATCTGTCCATCTGTCTGTCTATTGACTATTTGTCTATCTGCCTGTCTATTTGTCTATCCAGTCTTTTCCTTGTATACCTATTTTTAATGTGCCTTGTTTGTTTGCTCTTTAGATTCTGTTAAAATCTAACAAAACCTGTCAAATATAGATCTCTGTTTAAGACAAAAGGCCTTTTTTAAATTCAATTCCATCTTTGCCTTGCAAATAATAATCAACAGAACTGTGATTTTTAGCTTTTCAAGTGTTCAAACACGCACCTGTCAGTCAGTCAGGTTGTTATACTGCAGCTCTTGACATCTGCCTCTTGTTTCCTGTTCACACGTTCACTTTTACCCCCACTAACACTCTCTCTTTCTCTCTCCACACCTGTGAATGCGTGTGTTGCGTGTTTGTGTGTTCGTCTGCGCAGTCGTGCGCCAGCCCTCCCAGCTGGAGGGCTACCTGGGGACGTGTGTCCTCCATGACAGTCCACGTGCCACCACGTTAGGTAGGTCACGTGATGCACCGCAACCCACCTTGTTATTCATGAGCGCATGTGCTCGCACTCCGATGGCGGCGATGCCGTAACTTTGCGATAACAACTCGCGGCAGGCCGAGAGCCGCGTGAGCGGGACGATTAGCGTCAGATGACGCAGTCTGCAATGATAAAAGCATACACATAAACAAATTCAATATACAACCAGTCTTTTGCCTAATCAAAACCAATTATTATTTTGTATAGCGCTTTTTACAATACACATTGTTCAAAGCGGCTTTACAGGAAGTCATGTTTAAGGAGAAGTTCACTTTCAAAACGAAAATTTACAGATAATGTACGCCCCCCCGTTGTCATTCAAGATGTTCATGCCTTTCTTTCTTCACTTGTAAAGAAATTATGTTTTTTGAGGAAAACATTTCAGAAATTATCTCCATATAGTGGACTTCAATGGTGCCCGCGAGTTTGAGCGTCCAAAATACAGTTTACATGCAGCTTCAAAGGGCTCTAAATGAACCCAGCTGAGGAATAAGGATCTTATCTAGCGAAGCTAAAATTACAATGTATATACTTTTTAACCTCAAATGCTTGTCTTGTCTAGCTCTGTGTGAACTCTGTGTATTCTGGTTCAAGACAGTTAGGGTAGGTTGAAAAACTTGCATCTCATTTTCTTCTCCAACTTCAAAGTCGTCCCATCTCGCATTTACCTTTTTTTTTGTAAAGGGTGTTTGATCTTCTTTGCACGTTCACTTTGTAAACACTGGGTTAGTACTTCTGCAGCGATGCAGGATTTTAAAGTTGGAGGAGAAAATGAGATGAGAGTTTAGGACCAGAATACACAGAGTTCACACAGAGCTTGACAAGATGAGCATTTGAGGTTTAAAAGTATATAAATTGTCAATTTTTTTTAGAAAATAACCAATCGTTTTGCTAGATAAGACCCTTCTTCCTTGGCTAGGATCATTTGGAGCCCTTTGAAGCTGCATTTAAACTGCATTTTGGAAGTTCAAACTTGATTGAGGTCCATTATATGGAGAGAAATCCTGAAATGTTTTCCTCAAAAAACATAATTTCTTTACGACTGAAGAAAGAAAGACATGAACATCTTGAATAACAAAGGGGTGAGTACATTATCTGCATTTTTTTGTCCTAGAAGTGAACTTCTCCTTTAATGTTTATATCTTAATATTTTCAGACTTTATAGTCACTTTAGCAGATTAGAGACAATAATATAGTTTACATTTTGCAAGGAAACAAGCAATCATACAGTTGAGATTTGCTATATAATATATATTGTTTTACGTGTGTATTGTTTGTTTGCAGGTAAAGTTAGTGTAAAGTAAAGTATATATCCAACCTTTTATATAACGCTGGGCAATAATAGTTTATATTTTGTGATGATAAAGACAATCAAACACTTGAGATTTGTTATATAGCATATACCTCTTTAAAGTAGTGTACTTTATGTATCCAGGTGTATATACTTATATACTTGCATCATATATACTTATTTTGCAAATCGGCAGTTGCCTCCAGCTTTTATTTTGAAAAATTCCTTTTTGTTTTTGGTTTAATTTTGACATTTTGTCCTAATCAAGCAAGATTCTAGTTATGAGAAATATATCTGTCCACACAAAAATCACAGCCAGTCAGAACAATGAGATTATTATAGGCAGAGCTTGTAGCTGGAATGTCACGGGGAATGTATATATGTCACCCTGGACCACAAAACCAGTCATAAGTAGCATGGGTATATTTGTAGCAATAGGCAACAAAACATTGTATGGGTCAAAAAAGTCTCTGTTTCAAAAAATCTACCCTTATGACTGGTTTTGTGGTCCAGCGTCACATATATGCATTTGGCAGATGCTTTCAGTCTAGCTGTCGTCTTGAACTAAACTGATCTGAATAATGACAATATTGTCTTTTTAGATCTGCTTTACAGCTGAATTTAAAGAACTTTGCAACATTTAAAGACATAGTTTAACCAAAAAAATGAAAATTGCCATTGTTTACTCACTCTTAAGTTGTTCCGAACATGTATTAGTTTTTTACTTATATAGAAGTCAATGGCTACCGTCAGTTTGGCTATCAACATTCTTCAAAATATCTTCTTTTGTAGTTGCCAAATAGTTGCTGGTAGCCATTGACTTCTATACTTTTTTTTCTACTATGCAAAACTATGCAAGAGTCAATGACTACCAGCAACTGTTTGGTTACCAAATATAATTTTTTGTTCTCGAGGAAAAAATAAAACCATACATGTTTGTAACAATATGAGGGTGAGTAAATGATGATTTTTTTTTTTTTTGGGTGAACTATCCTTTTGTAAGGCTGTTATTTTCCTCTATTACTGTGATGCTGTTTTGAAACAGCCTGTATTGTATAAAGCGCTACATGAATAAATTTGACTTGATTTGTTTTCAAAGCAACTTGTATTGCATTTAAGTTATATGTTTAATCAGTTCATGCATTCCCTGGGAGTTGAACCCTTGACCTTGGCATTGCTCTATTGTCTAAACTGCAGGAATGTGAAGCTGAGCATAGTTATGGCAAGGTTATAAGTTTAACTCCCGGGGAACACTACGTGAATGCACTGGTCAGCGAGAGGCCAGTCTCACAAGATCTTGCGGAGTGTGGCGAGCCGTCTCTAGCGCAGCAGCGCTCCCATTGAAACGCAGCCGGGCTGGAGAGCTAGCGCCCGCCGTGCCGTGGGGTTTTACCTCCCTCCCCTCAGCCCACATTCTCTCTCCCATTGTGCTCCTAATCCCAGCCTGCTTTGTGGCGAATTCCACAGGAGGGACTCCGGTTCTCTGTCTGTGTCGCCGCCGCTGCCGCTGCAAACGGGGCCTGCGAACGCTTTCTTCCAACCTTTTCAATTTGCATGGAAAAGCGTGTGCCCCCCAGCAGTTTTCAACACCAAAAAGACAACTGAGAGGCATACCGTAACATCAGAGCACAGGAATGAGGGGGATTATGGGAGAGCTTTGATTATTACCCAATTTTTTTTGTTTGTTTTTTTTCTTTCCCTCTCACTTTCGGCTGATATTGAAAAGAACAGCCGCGGCTTTGTGCTCGCTGTCAGTTAAGACACATGTTTGCGTCCTTGTGCTTATTGTGCGTATCTCTGGAGAGTTTCCATGCGCTTAATCTGGTTTTTATCTTCTTGTTGAAATATTTATATTTTGATGATTTGGCATAATGCTTTTTTTGCGCTCCATAAAATCCGTAAGATTGTGATGGAGTAGTGCGGCGGGCGTGCTAGTAGGTGATGGGCATTGTATTTCTCATTTTTTTTTAAGCAATATCTTTCAACTGACTACCTGTGTTTCAAGAAAGCATAACGCTTTAGTCCTTTAAAGGATTGGTTTGCAATTTTTTGCTATATTTACTCACCTTTATGTTGTTCCAAACCTGTATGCTGTTATTGTTTCCATGCAACACAAAAAGAGAAATTTTAAGAAATCTTCATGCAGCTCTTTTCAATATTCATAGTAACCACATCTGTCAATAAGATGTAAAATGGACAAAAAACACACAGAATAGTGACATCTTAGAGTTATTTTTTTTAAATTCACAGATTCATCAACACTTTTTAAAGATTTTCAAGCCTGTTAGCCACCACACTAAACTTATCGATTTAAAAGAATCAAAGACATATAGCCACAAACGGCATCATATAGCTGCCTTATTTCTCAATCCGCTCCATCTGGCCTGTTTAAAAGGCCGTGCTCTGGGCTTCCAGTACGACACGTTCCGGTTATATTTAGACGTTCCCAAAATTTCATATTAGCCAGCTTGTGTACCTTGTTTTAGAATTAAGAGCATAAAGGACGATTCAAGTGTATGGCTGTCTGGCTCGGTCCATGTGAAGACATCCCGCTCGCTGCTTTAGCAGAGCACCCACACTGGCTTGTTGTTATTGCTCACATGATTTGGCCATGGACATTATAAACTAATTTCTGGTGCAGCCAATTTATGCAGATACAGGTCACACACTGTGCCCCATTATATTAGAGAGGTTGCATTGGGTTACTGTAGTAATGGCAAGCTGGAACAGGCTTGATTAGTGTTTTTTTTAGCTTGAAACTCTTGCTTTTTCACAACTTCAGGTCGTTCCATGAAAGTGTTTGGTATTAAAATATTTTGATTTTTTTTTTTTTTCAAATAGTTGTATTCCAAACCATACATCAGTGGAAAGTTTATTTATTTAAAAAGTTGACCCTTATGACTGGTTTTGTGGTCCAGGGTCACACACACTTATTTATTTATTTTTGAATTACGTTCTAAGTTTTATTATGTGTTAGTAATGGTAAAAGTATTTTTTGGTACCAAGTTGATACCCAAATAAAAAAATGTTTTGTTTTTTTTTAACATTAATATGTAATAGTTTAATATGTAATTTTTTTTTTTTTTTGAGGTAATAATGTAAGCATGGTCAGTTCATCTTAAAGTCACTTTAAAATGTCTACAGGCAGAATAAAAATCTGATTTCTTTCAGAATATCATCTTTGCGCATTAGACACTAGACCTGTCGCTGTCATTTTCTTGTTAATATGAATCCAACATCACAATATTGGCAAGAAAAAGAGAAAAGCACTTACCGTGTTCTCTATTAATGACTGTTTACATAAATAATTGCTTGAAACAATATTTACTTAATTGAGAAATGCTTGCGCTACATGCCACTAATTTAATTTGTTCATATTTATATTAATATTGAACTTTTTAAAATGAAGGAGTAGATTCTGTAGCATATTACATGCTGTGATATTGAAATTAGCATCCAGAAACATGAAATTTCACCACTTTCCACTTTATTTGTACATTTTTAGTTGACATATTCATATATTTTTATTTTCTTTATATTTTTATTGTACATACATGTTGTATACATTTTATGTATTTATATATTGTGACCCTGGGCCACAAAACCAGTCATAAGGGTCAATTTTTTGAAACTTAGATATATCATAATAAAAGCTGAATAAATAAGCCTTCCATTGATGTATGGTTTGTTAGGATAAGACAATGCTTGGGTGCTGAGGGTGCAAGTCAAAATACTGAGAAAATCGACTTTAAAGTTGTCCAAATAAAGTTCTTAGCTATGCACATTACTAATCAAAAATTAAGTTTTGATATGTTTACAGTAGAAAATGTACAAAATATCTTAATGGAACATCATCTTTACTTAAATTCCTAATGATTTTTGGCATAAAAGGACCATACAGTGTATTTTTGGCTATTGCTACAAATATACCTGTGCTACTTAAGACTGGTTTTGTGGTCCAGGGCTCTGGTTTAGAGTTAGTTTTCTTGATTCTGGCAACCAAACTCTGCATTAACATGCTTTATCTTCTTTGTGTCCACCTTTAGCTGAGATGGACAGTCTGTCTGATCTTTCCCCACCTGGAACCAACCACCTCAGCTTCAGTCAGCAGCCTATCCCAGGCAGCACGGCCGAGCAGTCCCCGTCCCCGGTGCCCCTGTCCCACAGCAGTCAGGCCCCTGGCCGTGCCCAACTCCCCGGCCTGCACCCCGGCCTGGTGTCCACACCCATCAGCCCCCAGCTGGTGAATCAGCAGATCGTCATGGCTCAGATCCTCAACCAGCAGTACGCCGTCAACCGTCTACTGGCCCAGCAGTCCCTGAGCCAGCAGTACCTCAACCACCCGCCCGTCAACCGCGCGCTCAACAAACCGCTGGACGCGCAGGTGTCAACCAACGCCGAGGTCTCATCGGAGATCTACCAGTGGGTCAGAGACGAGCTGAAGAGGGCGGGAATCTCCCAGGCTGTGTTCGCCCGTGTGGCCTTCAACAGGACGCAGGTACATATATTTGGATCATAAAATATAAAATATTTGGAATCATGTTCCAAATCCATGTCAGAATGCTGTCTTTGAAGTAGGGAGTGTCTAGTACGGCCCCTCACTCAGTTTTGGAACACAGCCATTTAGAATGTTGGTTTTGTAGATGTCTGTCAAATTATTTTGTTGACGATTATGAATGATGAATCATATGCCGAGCTCCGCCCCAGCCCCATACATCAGCTGTGACATGTTGGTGTGATGCTTGCCACTACACGCTCTGTACATCATTAAAATTCACCATGCCTTGCTAATATAGTGACAACAGAACGCTCACAGTTAGATGGTTTATCTGCTTTTTGTTTTGGGATCAACACAAAGCGCCCAATCGTCTGGTTAGCGCAGGGTTATCGAGACGCATAGCGAGCGAGCGCTTTTCTCACACATATTGCATCTCATCATTCAATCAAAAAGTTCCTGGCAGGAGTAAATGATCACTGACTCACATCTTTGGGTTCGCACACCCATGGCGTTTGACCTTGTTTTTTGTCACTGCACGCAATCTGTCGTCAGAACTGAGCTGGGACAGGACACTTATTAGCGGTTCGAGCTAAGGCGGACATCACTATTATTATTGCTCATTCAAATTATTACATTTTCCAACCAAAATCTCATTCCTCACTGCTTGTGCAGTGTTATTGTGCATGAATGTTACCTCAGATTGTACAGCTTATTGAGGTTTTTGCTCAACAGGCAAAATTTCTTTTTGAAAGTATATAAGAATTCACTATAAAATATTTGGAAACTGAAGTAAAAATAGGCAAAATTGGCTAACTAACCACAGATTATTTCCGTGATTAATATATGATTCTACGACTAGAGATAATTTGTCAATATCGGTGACAGGATATGTTATTTTTACGATTCTTCACTTGTTAAGTTTTGTTTAGCTGCCATACAGATGTGTCCTACAATTTGTTATGATGTTTTTGATAGAAGTCTGTAATTCTCATTAAGACTGCATTTATTTAATCAAAAATACATACAAAAATAAATACAACATTAATCTCTTGTAATATTACAATTTAAAAAAAAAAGTTTTCTGAGCATTTATTGTTTAATGAATAGAAAGGTAAAAAAACCAGCATTTATTTAAAACCAACATTTTTTGTAACAATATAAATGTCTTTACTGTTACTTTTGATCAATTTAATGCGTCCTTGTTAAATAAAAGTAATTTCTTTCAAAAGAGAATCATATTTATTTTGGTTAAATGAATCAATTGTGTCACTTTACTTTTCCTCCAAAAATTGAATGTGCAAAACAGAGTTTTTATGACATAAAACTAAAATTAAAACCTTTAAAATTAATTCCTGAATAAAATGAATTTGTTTTAAAACAAAAGCATATTGATTTTGGTTAAATAAAGCAGTTGTCACAACTGATGTACAAGTTTTTATATCGTAAAAAAAAGAAAAAAAAAAATATATATATATATATATATATAGAGAGAGAGAGAGAGAGAGAGAGAGAGTTTATTTGCAAAAACAAATCACTCATTTTACTTTATTTTTCAAAAATCATTTTTTTATTATGTTATGGTTTTTTATTGTTTTATTGTTTGTTAGCTGTATTTTTTTTTACATATTATTGTTATTTGTATTAAATATACATATATATAAAAATATATATATATATATATATGTAATTTAAGTTAAAATCTTAAAACCTAACAAATGCTATATATATACATTACAAAAAAAATTACAAAAAAAATATGATAACTTGAAGTCAAAATATTGATAAAAATGATTATAGTACATCAGTGATACTACAATTACTCTGGTGAAAACTTTAAAAATATGTTTTGGTGGTAATATCTGTATCATATTACGAGAAAAAAATCACAATACCTCGCCCCCGTATCAACACATGAAAGCACACAAACACCCTAGCAAAGACTAGGAAAGTTGTCAGATGAACTCAGCATTGTGGGGATTTTTCACTAGTGGTTATTAGTGCAGTCCCGCTCCTCAATTCTAACCGAAAGCCTTGACAACTGTCTGCCATCATCAGGTGAGACAAAGAGAGACGTACCTGGCCATGTGCCAGCGGTGGGGGGTGGGCGCTGGCTCGGCCGCGGACCGGCACCGCAGCACGCATGAGCGACTGTTGCTGGAGACGGCGGGAAGATAATGTCTCGCGACGTTCTGCATAAAACCCCCGTTTGGCAGGAAGTGACTTTGATGTTGTGTTAGAGCGATAGGAATCTATAGGAATCAGAAGCCGCGTCGTGACAGGCGTGTTTGCGCAGATTGGCGTTGGGTTGCGCTGGGAAGAATTTGCAACATGCGTTTTTTGTTTCCCCAGAGCCCTTACATATTTAATGTACATTCTTCCTCACATGTGAATGATGGCTGCTTGTGGTGGCATGTCGTGGCGTCTCAGAGATTAAAAGTTTGTGGGTTTGGTGGCCCGTTTTCAGATTTTAATATGCAAATTGCTTTAACTTTGATGGTGTTTGATAATATTTGATTGAAAGTGTTTCTGACCGAACTTAGCTTAGCAGCTGTTGCCATCTACCAGATTTTCAGGCTATCTTTTGTTTTTTTCAGACTCACCAAGGTCGATTTTATTTGATTAAAAATACAATAAAATTTTGAAATATTATAACAGTTTAAAATAAGTGTTTTCTGTTCTAATATATAGAATATATTCTAAAATGGAATTTATTCCTGTGCTGCAAAGCTGAATTTTCAGCATCATTAGTGTCACATGATCCTTCAGAAAGCATTCTAATATGCCGATTTGCTGCTCTAAACATTTCTGATTATCGATGTTGAGTTGTAATCAGATTTTCCTTTTTTCACTGACTTTAAGAAGAAGTCTTTGTAGTTTAAATCACATTGCTTATTTGTAAAGAAGGGCTTTGTAATGCCAACACAACAGATATCCAGTTAATTCCTATGGGACATTTAGTATCTGTAATTGTAATGTGGGCGGAGCTTATCGACAGGTCAATTACTTTGTCACATAAGGAGTGGAGAGAAAGTTTTAATTGTTGCACTTGTCCTGATTGCTCTTTGCTAAGAGGACGATGCATTTATTTCTCTATCTCTCCCAGGGTCTTCTGTCTGAGATTCTTAGAAAAGAGGAAGACCCCAAGACAGCGTCTCAGTCGCTCCTGGTCAACCTGCGAGCGATGCAAAACTTCCTGCAGTTGCCGGAAGCGGAGCGCGATCGCATTTACCAGGACGAAAGGGAGCGCAGCTTGACCGCGGCGTCTGCTATGGGCCCCGCGCCCCTCATCAGCACCCCTCCCACACGCCCTGTACAGGTAACATGCTCCTATCACACTCAAATAGGCACTTAAAGGTCAACCTTTCTGTACTTCTTATATTTTTTGTATTTTTGTGTTGTTTTACAGTTAAAATACCTATGCATGCTTAAGACGAGATTAGTTTATTTGGATAAATTTTACTTACAGTAACAAAAGACAGAGAGAATATATCATGATTTAGATTCATTTTTCTTACTCTGTTGGCAAATGTTTTTTTCTTGTTTTATGCATAAATCTAACGGATTTAAATAGACCCTCTGTCTTGTTTATTTATATTTTATATAAAAAAAATTAGAATGCATCTCGATGCATCGTTAGATTCATTTTTCTTACTCTTGCTGGCATGTTTGTTTCATGCTTAAATCTAATAGGTTTAAATAAGCTATAAAAACTAAAAGCCAGTACAACCTTAACTCAAATTAAAACAGAAATCTGAAAAGTTAAAACATATATGCATTCTTATTTGGATACATATTACTTAACAAAGACACAGTGAATATATTTGGAATTAGGTTAATTTTCCTTACTCTGTTGGCAAGTGTTTTATGCATTAATCTAACAGACTTAAATAGGTTATCTGTCTTATTTATATTTTGAAATTTTGCATTTTTTTTTTTGTGCAAAGCAAAAATGCAGGGTTTTTTTTGTTTTGTTTTTTTTTTGAATAACATGCACCACAAACGTGCATTAGTAATAAAGTAAATGGGGTCATGCTGAATTTAAATAGATGCTGTATTCTCACTTATGTAAATGTAGGTGGAACTGAACACTCAGACTCAGTTTCAGAACAAATATTTAGCATGCTCTCACTTACTAACATAATGAGTGATTAGCTAAGGTATGTTTTTCATCAGTCATCGTCAGAATATTTGCTTTGCGCAGACTGGAATTTAATGCGTAAATTCCTGAGGACCCCCGCCAACTGCTGGAAAAATGATTTTATTTTAATGTCAGAATTACCTGCAGAAGCTTTACTCAAATGAAAAGAGTTTTAGCGTGTACCAGCAATGGAAGACTGGGGAAACTTATTTTGTAAAGGTCGTTATTTTTGCAATTTTGTTTGGTGTGGCCTAGAAATGATGTACTGTGGCTTTAAATGACATTATAGTGTAATTATAGTGTATTATAGTAATATGTTGGTCAGGAGCTCACACATGATGGTTTATACTAACACACAACCACAAGGACACCATTGCAACCCCACAGCTAGAACTATGTGATAACAAATTGTGACTGACGCACAGTTAGGTGCAGATGCAGTGATGCAGAATCAGAGTAAACAATGCATTTTCAAATGCAAGACGCTATATTGTTTTTTAGGCACTAGTCAATTTTGAAATTTTAGGGTATTTTGCTTATTATCCGTATTCTGAAGATTTTTACAGAGGGGTTTGTTCATGTGCACTGTAAAAAAAAAAGAAAAAAAACCTTTAAAAAAAAAGTAGTTTCAGCTTAAAGTAAGTGTTCGTGCTGCCTTAAAATTTCAAGTTTATTCAACTCAAATATCCACGTTTTCATGTAGTACAACTTAAAATTTCAAGTTTCGTCAACATGAAATGTTAAGGCAGTACGAACACTTACTTTAAGTTGAAACAACTTTTTTTTTTATTGTATGATTTGCCTAATATATTTAACAATTTCTGCTTACAAACATGCTAAAATGTTTTTGAACATTGATGAAATATCCAAAATCCCCTTCGTATAACCCTTTGATTGTAATATGTCAACAAAACTATTTTGAAACTGGCTTAATCCAGTGTTCAGATTTCTGTTTTGGGATTTTATGCAAATGATTGCATGCTTAATTATATAATGCCTCTTTTGCATATTTAAGCATTATAAGTTTCAGAAAACTTGTAATACAAGTTTGATTTGTCCTGCGTTTGGTTTGTTATTAATAGTGATGTTAACAGTTGAAACTATTACATTTATGCATTGTAAATTTGATGCATTTAGCAGCCACTTTTATTCAAATATTAAATGCACCACTTTTATTTGTAATATTCTGTACCGTTATTGGCAATTGCCAATGCAAAAGTGTCGGTACATCAATGACATCAGTGCATGTGTACTTTGGAGGAAGCGTTTAGCGCAGGGAAGATCTCACTCCCAGCCCTTCTAGAGCTCCAAACTCTTCAAGCAGGGCCCGGAAAGGTATGCAGAGCCTCCTTCAAACGCAGTTGAGTGTGTCTTAGTGGATCGGACACAAAGGTTTCCTGTGTGTGATGGACTGAGGAGGCTCTTTTATACCGGAGGAAAACTCCCTCACGCACACAGAATGTGTAAAGACCGAAATGTCATCAGTGTTCACTCAAGTGTGCACGCATTTGTGTGTGCGCTTGCGTGCATCATGTCCTTGCGTGTGTGTGTGTGCAAACCAGATGCTGCTTTCCTGTTCAGATCCCATTATCAGATGGTTCTGTAACCTGATTATTCAGCAACTGCGCCTAATTCGTCAGTCTCGAACAGTGCTCGGCAAAAGTCTCCATTATCTGATGATATTTGTACAAATTGGTGAAATTTGGAATCAAAGGGCGTATCGATGCACTGCTTGACACACATAATGGCTGTGTTCCAAAACCTAGTGTGCTTCCTTGCTGCATAGGCAGCATCCTAACTGAAATGGAGTCTCATTAGTAACTGATTTGGAACATTCTACATAGGCATGTAATAAGCATAAAAATGTTTAGCATGCACATATATTGGGTTATTTTAACATTCTAAATTTTATTTTCATTTCTTTAAATTATTTAATATATTTAATGTTATTTTATTGATGCTTTTCTGTGTTAAAGTACATTATATACTGTTTTAAATATTAAATAAAATATTATATATTTTATGTAAATATTTTTGTTGAAATATTAAATATTTTTAGAAATATTATTACAGATGCTTTTTTAACTTGTTGCCTTTATATGCATATTTAGATTAAGTTTGTTGTCTGTTTTTGAACATGCCATCAGTCAGATAACATTTTGTCCATCATTGGCTCTTTTGCATAAAAAGTGAAGAATAAAACAGGTTCAGGTAGAGGGAAGTGTTTTGATGCATGGCAGCTTGATTCAGAATTTTATTTTAATTTATTTAAATAATTTTATATATTTAATGTTATTTTATTGGTACCTTTCAGTGTTAAAATTCATTATATAATGTTTTAAATATTAAATAAAATATTATATATTTTATGTAAGTATTTTTGTTGAAATATTACATATTTTTATAAATATCATTACAAATACTTTTTTAACTTAATGCCTTTATGTGCATATTTAGATGAACTTTGTAGTCTGTTTTTGATCATGCCATCAGTCAGATAACATTTTTGTCCATCATTGGCTCTTTTGCATAAAAAATAAGGAATAAAGCAGGTCCAGGTAGAGGGAAGCGTTTTGATGCATGGCAGCTTGATGCTGACAGATATGAGTGAGATGTTCGCAGGATTTTCTGTTGTAAATCAGCAGGGTGGCACGTCTTGCAGCGCTGCAAGGCTTTTATGACGCCCATAAAAACAGATGTGAAGGTATGTTTCCCACATACGTTAATGGATCGTCAGACAGTGTGTGCAAGTTTGTGCACGCTCATCCCTTTATAATTAGATATGATCACAAAATAACTCAGCCTAGACACTGATGCTTCACATGTAAATGACTGCTGTAGATGCCGCTGACAGCCTCTTCACCGGCTCGGCGGTGGCAGTTTGGAGACCCTTCATGTTGGAAAAAAAGTTATGGCCGTGTTCACACGTCATTTTGCTGCGGGAATCAGCACTGCTGTGATAGAAATCTGATCAGTTGGACTAAGTGTTATTTTAACCCATTGTTTTAAACATTTGTGTTTGTGTGTTCACAGCCCAGAAGAGAGGAGTGTAACAATGTGAGACCAGAAGACTGGAATCCCAGAATTCCAGTGGGCATCTCTCCTGTGAGTGCACATATGGTACATTGTTTATGCAAAAAGTGATGCATGGTTTTGTCCTTGATTATAAACCCTTGTACATATGTATTATTTAAAAAACAAAAAATGATAAAATAATAATAAAATAATTAAATGCATGAGAATTCATTTTAATAATAATATTAATTAACATTTTTAAATAATAAAAATAATAATTATTAAAAATGTTATTGTATATAATTTTTTTTTGCTCACCAAGGCTGCATTTTATTTAGATAAAAATAAATATTGAACATAACTGGTTTCCATTTTAATATATTTTCAGATTTAATTTATTTCTGTGATGCAAAGCTGAATTTTCAGCATCATTACTCCAGTCTTCAGTGTCACATGATCCTTCAGAAAACATTTCTGATTATTATCAATGTTGAAAAAGCTTTATATTTCTGTGGAGTTTTGGGGGGGATTCTTTGAAATGGAATTCTTTTGTAACTAAATAAATGTCTTTACTAGAACTTTTGATCATTTTAATGCATCCTTGCTGAAAAAAAAAGTATTAATTTCTTAAAATAAATAAATAAATAAACATTTTACAGACCCCAATGTTTTGATGCATCAAGTAATAAATATATTATTTTTTAATATAATTTATACTTTTATTATCATTTTTTTTACCACCTTGTTTGACAGGTGCATTAAAAATGAAGTCTAACTTTTTTTTTTTCTTGGTGCATGATTTCTTCTCTGCTCAGGTGAAGCCCAACCCTCTGACCTCGGAGTGGAACGGGAAATCGGAGAACTGCGTGTTAAACATCAACTCGTCCATCTACGACGAGATCCAGCAAGAGATGAAGAGGGCCAAAGTGTCTCAGGCCATGTTCGCCAAGGTCGCCGCCTCAAAGAGCCAGGTAGGTCCCGCTCCGACCTCGCCCATGCCCACGCGCTCCGACTTCGACTTTCACTAGCTTGCCGTGCTTGAACTCCTTGTCCGGTTGACAAAACATTGTCAAACATTTTTGTGTACAGTCTACAGAAAGCTCAGATAGCGAGATAAAAGCGTAAAAGGAGAGCTTTGTTAAGCCTCGCAGGTAGCGCGGCCCCCGTAATGACTTGCGCCGCTTTATTGTGGGTTTGCGAACAGCAGACAGTGTTGCAACATAAAACAAATGTGTTTATATAATTCAGCTGTGCAACGACCACACCGTTATCTCACATAGCGAACAGCCTTCTGCTGAATACAGGCCTCTGTGAGAGACATTACCGTCTGTTTTAGCCTATTAAAACTAATTAAAGAAACGCAAGGCGAGCCCCATTATTAAAGGTTTCACATATCTATGTGCACACTTAAAGATTTTCACAATTACATCTGATGGGGGGGGGAACGTGAATAAAAGCCCTAAATTATCTGGAAATATCAGCAGGTTTTTGCTGATTGCACTGATTACGGTGCCAGATACTTTTGTTTCACCAAATTACAGTTTGATGCACAAACCACTGTTTTTGTCGAAGGGAGTTCAAAGCCGAGAAGGGTGGAGGAGAGAAAAGACAAACCGGGGCATTTATGCGCGTAAGATTCTCGTACAAAATGATGGTTTGAGAGAAAAGAGCCCCCTCTCTGTCTCTCTCTGCAGCCCTGCCTGAGCCTGTGTGCTCCATTCATGGCTGGTGTGAATGTGAATTGAGCAGCAGATAAGAACTGTGCTAATTACGCAGCTGAAAAAGGGGCCTGGGAGAGCACTTATCTCCGGCTCCATCTCGTAATGTGCGCTCCCCGGGCAGCTGGTACCCCCTCCTTCCCGTTCCCAGCCCCCTCCGCTGGGCCCACGGGGGCCCGACGGCTGAATGTCCGGCCGGTGCCGAGCGCCTGGCGGTGCTGGTGCCGACGCCTAGCGATCGTAGTTACGAAACGGCCGCTGCGGTGTCGTAATTAGCGCTCCGGAAACTCTTTTCCAGTTGAGGCGTGACGATTGAAGAAACGTAGAGGGAAGCCGTTTGTATTGGCCATAATTACTGTACAGTATCAATGTGATCAGTCAGTTTTTGGTTGCATTTTGGGTGCTTTTAATGAAGAAAAGTCTCTTAGTCTTGCCTGAAAATACTCCTTTTGTCATTTTATGAGGCGACAGGCCAAATCTATATTTCGTATCATCAATGTTGAGAACAGTTGTGCTGCTTAATGTTTTTGTGGAAACAATGATACTTTTTTCCGGAATTCTTTGATGAATAAAAAGTTCAAAAGAACAGCGTTTGTTTGAAATAGAAATTTTTGTAGCATTATAAATGTCTTTAATGTCACTTTTGATCAATTTAATGCATCCTTGCTAAACAAAGGTATTAATTTCTTAAAATTAAATAAATAAATAAAAAATACTACTAGTATTGCTACTAATAATTATGATAATTATTATTTTTATTGTTGTTATTTTTTTAATAGTTTATAACAGGCCAAAGTAGTGTATGAATGATGTTTGTAAGACTGTTGTTTTTGTCAGAATCTAAAATAGCAAAGAAATTATGAAATGCATTCTGATTGACGTCTAATTTATGATTTCTAAACTAAATAGGATGACAAACTGGCTAACACTTTACAGTAAGTTTTCAGTTAGTTGGTGTTAGTTAATGCATTAATGCATTAAAAGCCTTCACTACAACCTGGCAAAATAAAAGTAATAAAGACTTAATTTGAAGAAATTATGACAGAAATGTATTGTACAGTAGAATGTAATTCTCAGAGTAAAAACAATAATAATAGTTCCTAAAACAATATCACAACATTTTTTTTTTTCAATGTTTTAATTTCATAATTTCATTTGATTGATCAGAATTCCAATTGATTACATTTTAAAAGATCAGTTAAATTGTTTCGAATTCCGCAAAATAGAAAAAAATAAAGCTGAGAACACAGAATTTGGGAAAAATAAAAGGAATTTGGGGGGGAAAAATTATAATTTAGTTTCATTGCATTTTAAAAGATCAAATTAATTTTTAAAGTCTTATGCAGTCCTATGATTACCAGTGTTTTTATTATAAATTTTGATTTAAATCATTAAACAGAATTTGGGAAGAAATAAAAGATTTCATAATGTCATTTAATTACATTTAAAAATGTATAAATTAAGTTGCAAATGTTTTATGCATTCATATGATTACCACTATTTTTGATTTTATACATTTTAATTAAAGAAACACAGAATTCAGAAAACTGAAAACAAAGAGTTTGGGGGAAAAAAAAAATTGAATTTGGGAGAAAAAACAAATTTCATAATTTCATTTGATTACATTTAAAAGTATAAATTAAATTGTTAAAGTTTTATGCACTCATATGATTACCACAGTTTTTAAAAATTAATCCTTTGTACACAGAATTTAGAAAAATTGAAACAAATCAGAATTTGTGAAAACAAAAAACCTGATTTCATTTTATTTGTACATAATTGCATATGATTTACATTTGCAAGACAAAAAATAAAATAAAACATAAATTTTGGGAAAAAAAATAAAAAATAAAACCAGCTATTAGATTTTATAGCGCCCTAATGTTAGCTAAGATCCAATAAAAAATATTAACAGAGACAATGTTTGATTTTAAGATTAATTAATGCATTCAAAGAATTTTTCATAATTACTTCAAATACAGTTAACTAACGTTAGCAAATGCACTCTAATTATAAAGTATAGCCACAAACTGTGTGTGTTTGTTTGTGTCTGTCCCTCTCGCCCCCTGCCTGGCTGAAGGACCTCGGGGTCCTGGACGGCGTGCGGTGGGAGGCGTTTTGCCGTATGGTTATCTTCCGTGGCGTGTCGGATTAATTGGCGCGTCCATCAGTGCAGGAATCCTCGTCCGTAGCGGAGGTAGACTGCAGCAGCACTGGCCGCAGCACACGCTAGAGATCTGGCACAGGCCACGGGTTTGGCTTCCGCAGCCACGGGGCTCCAGGCTCGGCCCAGCTCTGCCCTCGATGAGAGCCATGGAGATGGGAGGTGTTGAGGGGGAGGCGCAGCGCTCGTCCCCTGGGCATTCAAAGCCGTAAACAGTAGTTCGAGGGGGTTAAAGAGAACCATTGCATGTGTGTGTGTGAGTGTGTGTACCTGCTTACTCATGTGGCCGTGTGTACGCCTGTGTTGCAAATGTATGTGTGTGTGTGCTGTTTATTGGGGGATGGGCACTGGATCAGAGCCATGCCGTCCCCCTCTCTGGGCACACATCCATACAGGACGTGAGTGCCAGGCTTTATCTATTTGGTGGCACTTTCATATTCCGAGTAGCATTTCAATTAATTTCTCCTCCTGCACCACAGAAAAACCACCGTTTTTGCAGCTTGTAAACTGAAAAAGAAACATATAAACTGTTTATTTGTGCGCACTCGTTGACGTCCAATGCAGAGTTCATGAAATCAGGACGTTTTGGAGGTGAAACGCAAGCTGTTGAGGTTCCTAGTGCTGAATTTCCCTTCTTCTCTCCTTCAGTGCAGGATATTTTCGCCTTTTTTGTCGTCCGATTGTGATTTTTATTTGAAGTGTTATTCATATGGGATAATTTATGAACCTAAGTTTAAGTTCAACATGAAGTACTGTTCAAAACCGATTTTTCTCGCACAATATAATGCTTTTTTGAGTAGTTAGGTATTTTTTCTGTTTGACTTTTATGCTCACCAAAGCCACATTAATTGGCCCAAAAATGGAGTAAAATGATGAAATATCATTATAATTTAAACTAACCACTTTCTATAAGAATATGTTTTAAAATGTAATTTGTTCCTGTGTTGCAAAGCTGAAATTTCCGCAACTATTACCCCAGTTTAAGTGTCACATGATCCTTCAGAAATCATTCTAATATGCTGCTCAAGAAACATTTTTTTTTATTATTATTTGTAATGTTGAAAACAACTTAATATTTTTGTTGAAACCATGATTTATTATTTTCTTTATTTTTCTTTGATGAATAGAAATACACAGAATTTAAAAAACAAAAAACAGAAACATTATAAGTGGCTGTGTGGTTTAATGTGTCATTGCTGAATAAAACAAAAAAAAAACAATAAATAAATAAAAAAAATATATATGTATGTATATATATATATAAAACATTTAATAATTTAATTTGATTACATTTTAAATAAACTATTAAAGTCTTATGCATTCATATGATTACCACTGTTTTTATAATAAATTAGAATTAAATCATGATACAGAATTAATTCAGAAAAATTAAATCAGAAAACAGAATTTGGGGAAGAAATTAAACTGAATTTGGGAAGAAATAACAGCTTTCATAATGTAATAAAAAATTCAGTTAAATTGAAAAAGTTTTATGCATTCATATGATTACCACAATTTTTGACTTAAAATTTTTTATTAAATCAAGAAACAAAATTCAGAAAAACTAAAACTGAAAACAAAGAATTTGGGGGGAAAAAAAAATGTCACTGCTGAATTAAAACTGTAATATATATATATATATATAATTTTTTTAATTAATATTTTTTTATTATTATTATTATTATTATTATTATTATTTTATTATTTTATTTTATTTTATTTTTTTATCTGACTGACTCCAAACCAGGAAATACCAGGCATCATTAATTAATGTATTACAATATAAAATATATTATTAATATATTATTTATTAATGTATTATAAAATAAAATATTTAGACATAATCAACATACAAAATAATAAAAATGTAATCATTTAAACACACACACACACACACACACACACACACATATATATATATATATATATATATATATAATATGGAATAACATGCAATGAATCATTCACAATAATACCAGGAACACGTAATATTACATAAATAGAAACGGTTTTGATTTCATGTTGAGTTGGATTACAGGTTTGTTAAAGTCCCTAACTCTAAATATGAGCAATAGTGAAAGTGACGTATGACTGAGTCAACACCACTAATACAGACATGACAGTGCTGAACTGCCATTCACACAGCTGGGAGAATAGAGAGAAGAAGGGCATTATGGGAGTTGTGCTGACACCCTCTGATGGTGAATACAATCACGGCCCCTGTTGTCAGATGACAAGCCCTTTAGAACCCGGAGCCATTCCCTTAGAGTGACCTGACTCTCTCTCTCTCTCTTTCTCTCTCTCTCTGTGACTGTATGTCTCTCGCTCGCTCCTGGAAGAGGCTGTGGTAATTAGCAGGGCTCTAATGAGACAGAATGTCAGTGATCTGCCGCAGTACAGGGGGGCAGGCGATAGGCCGGTGTGTGTATGAAGGGGGGTAGAGGAGGCTGTGCCATCTGTCACTGAGCGCCTGGCTCGCTGCTCTCTGGGGGGAACAGTGGGTCGGCAAAAAGTGAGAGAGAGATATTAAAAATGTGCAGGGTAGACTGTGTATATCAATGCAAAATTGCAATTGTAATTTCAACTGGTGGTCGACCAATATATTGTCTGTTTGCAGATATTTAGCTTTTTTGAGGCTGTTTTGTTGGTTGTTTTAACAGTTTTGGTATGTCCCAATTGTATCATAACCTTGCCAACATAATCAACCCAGCATTTATTAAACATTCTAGTCATATTTTTTTTTTCTGAAATATTTTTGGAAAATTTAGTTATTGTTTTTTTGTTTTGTTTTTTTGCATATTTTTTTTTGCCTTTTTCTGTGGATATTGTATTGATACCAGCAACTACAAAAATTATACAATTTTGACCGGTCAAGATGAATAATTTTAATTTAAAAAATAATTTAAATATTATATATATATAATTTATATATTATTTAAATAAGCATCTATAAACACAGGAAATGTATGTTTATTTATTTATTTATTTATTTTATTAATTTATTAACTCATTTATTTATTTATTTATTTTACCTTCATTCAAATACTTAGACTAGTAATAAACCAAAATGTATTAACATATTTTTGGTATTATCTACTTGGCCAAGTTCATTTAATAACATTTTCTGTTTTCAAATATATTTGAAAATATATTTGATAATAATGATACAATTTTGGTCAGTTAAAATTAATATATTTTTTAAATTTATAAAATTAAATATTATATTATTTAAATAAGCATTTATGTAATTTTCACAGGAAATGTATTTATTTATTTATTCATTCATTCACTTTACATTCATTCAAACATTTAGACTGGTAATAAACCAAAATGTATCGACCTAGCCTATCAATAAGGCCAATAGTTTTGTTGATATCCACTTGGCTAGGTTAATTTAATTACATTTTCTTTTTTCAAATATTTTTTTCATTAAATTTTGATTTAAATATGTAACATAAGTTGTCATTTCATTTTCATGTCGCTTATTTGCTATATTTACATTGTATTATACGTTG
Organism: Labeo rohita; assembly: GCF_022985175.1. Lineage (NCBI taxonomy): Eukaryota > Metazoa > Chordata > Actinopteri > Cypriniformes > Cyprinidae > Labeo > Labeo rohita. Next base: position 3,876,948 of record NC_066884.1, read on the forward strand.
TATCATCATTGGCTAACCTGAAGTCTCAATAACAGCATCAGTCTTTCTGTTCCAGAAAAACAAACCAGCAATATTAATGACATCATCTTGCACTCAAGGGTGTCATGCAGATTTTTGTCTAGTAAAATGAGACTGACACCATCCCTCCCCATGATAACACCTGCTTCTGACTAGCAAGTAGGCTATGATATAAACCAGAGTCTATTGGCTGTTCATTCCATCACAGCTGTTCCAGTGGGCGGAGCCTTTGAGCAGCAGGCGTGGCCTAAATCGCGTTTATGTGCCCTGTGTTTCCAGGCCAGGTCTAGACACATCGTCTGCCGCCGCGCATCTGCGTTTACTTTCATTAAAGCACGACAACCCAAAGCCAGATGCAAATGAAATTACAGTACGCTTCCTATATGGAAGTTCGGTCCTCCCTCTTCCTGTTCCGACAGCCCCTATAATTTTACAGAGAATATATATTTTTCATTATCATGCTTCATTTTGAAGAGTTGTTTGTTTACGGTTATGAATTCGCTGCCTCCCAGGGGCGTGTGCGAGGCAGATGGGAGCGGCGGGCCTGTGAGAGCGGAAATAGGGCCATGACTGTTTATTAATTGATTTATTTATTTATCTGGCTGCCTGGTTATTAGGTTGCCTGGGAAACAGCTGCAGTTCCCCTGTATTATTAAAGACACAATATTCGTGAACCAGAGACCCAGATGTCTGGGAAATTAATTCCGCGTATGATTTATCGCAGCCGCGCGCCTCAGAACGAACCTTTTTCCTTGTCGTTTAACGCGTCCGTTGACCATCTTCTGGTTCTCCGGCTTGTTCTCCATCTGTTTGCTCTCTCTCTCTCGCTTTCTCTCTCTCCTCGGCACGTAAGGTAGCGTTAGAGGTGGCCCGGTTTCTCGCGCTCTCCTCTGTCAGACCACACAGGGCTTGTTCTGAGGCCCATTCTCGCTAATCTGATCAGGCAGGCAAATACGCCGGGAAAAGCGGCTTTAATGATCCCCCTAATTACCTCAAGTCAATACCAACTGTATTATTAGACTCCGGGAAAATATTCCATTAGGGTCCCCCCCGTGGGACTCCCCGCACGTAGCGATGTCACGCGCCGCGCGCCCCCATGCTTGTAATTAATTTTATTTACACACGCAGGAATGCACAAGGTCGCACCTGCAGCCCGGAGCCGCCTCGCCCGGCCCCCGACTCGCCCGCTTAATCAGATCTGTCATAATTACCATTCTGCATGCTTCTGACACACGCTGCGAAATATTTCAATTTAACTGCAGCCAATGGCTGCGGCAGACGCCGCTCTGCTCGCCGCTCGCCCACGGCGTACAAAGGCGGACCGGACCTGCTCTGCGCTTTCCCTTCTTTGCTCTCTTCCTCCTAGTTTTATGCAACTTTTTGGACATTAGTGACCCGATAAATTAGTTGATACCTGTCCTTTTGATCCATTATTGACCAGTGCTCATGCACGCTTGGTTTATGTGGCCTACCCTCAAGTCATACTGTACGACTTTCATTCAGGCATGCAAAACAAAAGGCGCGTTTTTGAAGGACATACAGGGCGTTCTTTTGTGTAAATTGGAAAAAGGCACAAAAATACAATGAAATTGTTTGTCCATGTTCTTCATTGTTTTACGTTAACTGATATGCATTGTTATATATATTATATATTTAATGCTATTCCAAAAAAAGACACTCTGACCCTGCGCAATAAAACAATTCATCAAACATCATCAAATGCTTCAAAAGCTTCCGTCGTAAAAGTTAACGGCTTGATATATTTTTGCCGTTTCAAAGCAAACTTGTGTTAATTAAGAGTGCTGTTGGAGCTGACATGTACAATTTGCAGGTTTTATGCAGTTTTAATCTATAATTCAATAAGATCAGGCATGATTTATCTGCTTAATTACTCTCTGATATTAGCAATTAAACTCCAGCTTTGAATTAAATCTCAATCACACGCTTATAATTGATGGACTAGCGTTTTCTCATAGGTTGCTCGTGTGTCGAGGGCTCCTTGCAGGCTCTTTGTTTGAATTATGTTGCGATCAACCTACTTACACTTTATGTTGGGGTTGTTTCTTGTTTTCCTTCAGGTCTCTTGAAAATGTTAACCTAGTTACGGGCCACCAGATCTGCCTTATTCTTGCACAATCTTTTGTAGACAAAGTTGTTGACATTGTATTGGGGTGCAGAGTATTTATGGTTTTTTTCTTGGCCGTTGTTTGTCAGTTAAGCTTGCACAATTAGGACTTGCACAATTTTGGACAAAATACCAAACAAATGTGATTTGTAAGGATGTAACGACACACCCCGAGCTGGTTGAAAATCAATATAAATATGTGACGATTCAAATCGGTTGAGATGTTTAGCGCGATACAGTAGTGGCGGAATCTGCATTCTGATTGGTCAGATCGCCTGTCAGTCAAGTTGTTTGCGAGTCAATTGACTGTCTTTTAGAACATTTTAGATGCTTTTTTATTTTTGTCTTGCCACTGTATAATGCATATTAAAGCTGTGTTTATAAGCGCAGCACTGCTTTGTTTACAAACCAGGGAAACACTATATTCCTGCTGTTCCATAAGCGCCACCTGCTGTCAGAGAGTGAATTTGCATTTCCATTCAGCCCATCTGCTGTTTTTTTGTTTTGTGCAGAGGTGTTTTTTTTATAGTATAGTTTTTGTTTTTTGTTTTTTTGTATAGTTTCACAAAACTAAAGTCAGACCATTCTGTTTTTGCTTCAAATTTACAAATTATTCAGTCTAATTTAGATTAAAAACTGCTCATGCTGCATGTATGCAGGCTTGGGCACCAGTATATATTCGACATTACAAAAAATCTAAAAGAAAAAATAAAGAAAAAAATTAAGAATAGAATTCAAAGTAGAAAAATAAAGTAAATAAATATTAGAATGTTTTATAAACTGAACACACACATATAATTTTTGTTTTAATTATTTGTTTTAATAATTTATTTACCAAACATCCATGTGAACATATATATACATTTATTTATAAATTATTTAATGATTTAAATTATTTTGTTTTATTTAAATTACATTTACATAGAATATTAAAACAACAAAAATCGTCAACTATGTGCACATATACACACAGCATGTATGGAGAATATGTAAGAAATTTAAAAATTAAGAAAAAATTAAGAAAATATAAGAATGTTACAATGCAAATATGTCTTTGTATTTAATTATTTAATTTAAACAATTTAAGTTAAATAGCCTAAATAATTTAAATTAAATTGTTTTGTTGCAAAATGTTTAGTTTAATATTGTTTAGTTAAATAGTTTATATAGAAAATAATAGTTTATAGAGAAAACCACAGCAGCATATATTAGGTTTTCACTTTTTTTGTGATTTTAAAATGCTGTGGTTTTCTCTATTGTTAAATGAAAAGGGCACAGGCAAAGCCTTATATAAAGACATTTCTTTTATTTGTGTTATTTATTACATTTGTGGTTTGTTTTAAAATTTCAGTTTAGTTTTTTGTTATTTGACATTTTTTAATCTCCAGTCCCTAGTGACTTGCCATCAAATCCAGCCTTTAATCATCGGCTACAAAGCATTTCTATTGTTTTATCAACTTTAGCAAATGATTTACTTAAAGTGCAAACAGTTCACAATAAATGACACTTACTTGAACATTTTATATTTTCATGGAAAGCATTTCTGAAATGCAAATACTTTTCAGGGCCAAAGTGTATTATAACTTCTAGAAAGTTAATGGCGCCATACATGTTGGTAAGCAGGTTTTCTGCACATACTGTAACAACCCTTTTGTGTCTGGGTAGAGATCTCAAGATAGATAGATAGACAAACAGACAGGTGTTATTGATCCCCGAGGGGAATTTTTCATAAAAACAGGGCTATACGTTTACACGTTGCAATCAAACAAGACAAGACAGAACACGTCACTCTATAGCGTTGCGTACTTGGTGAGAAATATGAATGTGCATTACAGTAACTTCTTACTTTTAGTAAGTTTACTCTACTCTTCTTCTACGGTTAGTTTTGATCAAATACAGTCTGAAGAGAATCTTTGCTGTTAATGGCCTGAAGGAAACTCTCTCTATCGCCCCCTTAAGTTCGGAGGTCTGTTAGTGTGTGCAATGCATTCCCATCTTAAATATGTTTGTAGCCTGAGGATGAAGGCAGAAGAGTATTTTCTTGACCGCATCTGTGGAGAAGGGATGCGTTTCTGTGTGTTTAGAGTTCATCTGGGGCACTGGCCTCATTTTCTCTTCCTCCATGCCAAGACCATTTGAATAAATACTGGGAGCAGATCTATTTGCATAGCAAGATATCCAAAAAGGCAGTCCGTTCCCGGCCTATTTTTGGCCCCCCCTTTTTTTTTTTTTTGCTTATTGTTGCAGAAGATTCACATATGCTGCGCGAGCGCATTAATATATTTCAGCCAACAGATGGACTTGACGCGCATGCGGCGGGTCCAATTCCTTCGCTCGTACATCCGCAAACCCCACACACGTTCGCTCTTAGGGCCCGGCGCGCAGACGAAAACAGGTTTGAACATACTGTATTATCTTTCGAATTGATCTGCATGACACTGTCTGCCAAAGCTGAGCCGGTGCCAGATTCAGGAGGGGCGGTAGAGCAGGAAACAATAATGCTTTGTCTGTTGAACACTGCAGCCCTCTGCCTGACATCAAGATGTTTGTTTCTCGCTTTTGTTTTTACTTCAACGCGCTCGAGACTGAAGCCATAACAATGGATTAGTATCTTTATTTAAAAACAATGGAAAAGAGCGAAAAACGAAAGAAACGTTTTTTAACATCTGCCCCCAGATTGCGGTTTTTGACAGGCGTCCGCGTGAGTTTGTGTGTTTGTTTAATAGAGGAGTCCGGGTACGCCCTCAGGGCTATAGGGGCCGTATCTCCTCCGAAACTTGCTGACTTGTTTGAGAACGCCAGCCAACGATGTGATGACTGATAGATAAGCGAACAGCCGTGGCGTAGAGGGCAGAGCGCTGATCTGGAGACAGCCGTGACCAGTTGATCTGATGTCTATATAGCATGCGATATTAGGATTAACACATCCCAAAACTTTAATGATATGACACAGTGTTTAGAGGTGGTACTGTTTGTCAACCGTGGGCACTTGTATATTTTAAAATAAATAAATTTAAGAAAAAATATATAAGAATGTTACAATTCAGATAAATGTCTTTGGTTTTAATTATTTAAATTAAATAATTTAAGTTAAAAACCCTAAATAATTTAAATGAAATTGTTTTGTTGCTAAATGTTTTTTTTTTTTTTTTTTTTTTGTCAAATAAGTTTTATTAAAAGTTTTGCTGCTAAATGTTTAGTTTAATATTGTTCATTACATTTTATTCAACTGTTACATTTTTAAATAATTTTTTTTTATAACTACATAATTTATATTTATTTATTTATTTAAATGAAAAAAATTAAATTGAATACCTCATAATTTCAGTTAAATCATTTTGTTGTTAAATGTTTACGTTTAATATTGTTCATTCCATTCTATTCAACTGTTAAATAATTTACATTTTTCAATATTTTATATTTTATAACATTTATTTTAATTTAAATTAAATAATTAAAAATAAATTTTGTTGCTACATGTTAAGTTTAATATTGTTCATTGCATTCTTTTCAACTGTTAAATAATTAGAATTTTAAAATATTTTATGTTTTGTAACTAAGTAATTTTTATGTATTTAAATAAAATTATTTAAAATAATACTTTCAGTCATTTAAATTAAATTGTTTTGCTGCCAAATGTTTAGTTTAATATTGTTCATTACATTCTATTCAACTGTTTAATTATTTGAATTTTTAAATATTTTATTTTTTATAACTAAATAATTGTTTTTTTTTATTTAAATTAAATCATTTAAATTAAATGCTTTAATTTAAATAAAATTGTTCTGCTGCTAAATGTTTAGTTTAACATTGTTCATTACATTCTGTTCAACTGTTAAATAATTTGTATTTATAAACATTTTATATTTCTATAACTAAATAATTTCTTATTTATTTAAATAAAATAATTTAAATAAAATACTTTAATTTAAATTAAATTGTTTTGCTGCTAAATGTTTAGTAATATTTAATATTGTTTAATAAAAGTTTAATGTTGTTTATCGACTTCTATTGAACTGTTTAGTTTTTTTTGCGTTTGTTTTTTTTTTCTTCCTCAAATTTATATTTTTTCTTTTTCTAGTTTTATTGGTGGTATTTAGTGCAAATTGATACTAGATGCTATATAATGCTTTTACCCTCACCAAGAGTGAAATATAAAACCTTTTTTTTTTTTTTTGGCACTAGATAAAATATGATTATTTAGGCAAGATATTTCCCTTTTAAATCGCTTCAGTTTTGTTTAGTTTGTAACTATATATGGGTAGTTTATACCATAGCAAGTAAGTTACCCAATAACCTTGCCAAATACTTATTTCCAATACAAATCTCTATATTTTCTTGATAATCACTAACCAAGTACACACTTTTAGTGCGTAGTCGAAGTATACAAACTGGGATGCGGCCCAGTGATGCCGGGGAGCTGTTGGCCGATTCGGGACCGGTGGCGACATCAAGGTCCAAGCAATTTGAGACTGGTATCGTCTCAAGAGTCCGAGGCCTGGCAGAGCGGGGTGAGCGGAGGGGACGATAAGGAGCAAATGAGATAATAAAAAGGTGTTGATGGTGCCATGTGACTGTGATGTGGAAAACCGCAACTGTCTGGGGCTCCTGAACTCGGTCCCAAGGTTATTAATGTGTCCGCTGGCATCTGGGTCCGGGCGAGGGACATAAACACCACGCTGTTCTCTCACAGTAGCGTCCTGTGCTTGTCTCATTGGCAGCTTGTGACCGCTCGGCCCTCACACGCATAGACACACCGTATCCTGCTTAGTTGGGTGAATCTTACGCATGAATTCAGCCATTGTGCGCAAGAGAAATATTTTTATCAGAATGTACCACTGCTATTTATACCCCGAACACAATGAAGGCTCTGGTGGACCCTCTCATCACGTACCACTTGACCCGTCCACGGCCTTTGTGGACGTTTGGATAAAATACATAATCATATAAAACTGAGCTGTAAATGGGTGAATCTCACGCAAAATGTGTCAAAAACATCTTAAGGTCATATTTCACCAAAAAAATATAAATAAAAAATAATAATAATTAAATTTAAATTAAATGTAAATTTATTTTTACTTTTTTGAAATAAAACTAGCTATTTTATCATTTTTATGTAAAATGTAAAGTAAAATACAATAAAAACTATTTTATGATTTTTTTTTTAGATGTGAAATGTGACCACAAATAGATATTTGTGTAAAAAGATAATTATGATTACAATTTTATTTTTTATATTATTTTATATTATTTTATGTTATATTATTTTATTTTATTTTATTTTATTTTATTTTTAAATAAACTGTTTTATAATTATTTTTTATGTGACCACGAATTTAGCTTAAAGAACAGTAGACTGACATTTTATTTTATTTTATTATTTTATTTTATTTTATTATTTTTAAATAAAATAAACAATTTTATAAATATTTTTATGTGCAATGTGACTACAAGTTTGGCTTAAAAAAAGTAGGCTTACAAATTGTATTTTATTTTATTTTAAATAAACTACTTTATATCTATTTTTTATGTGAAATGTGACCACAAATTTGTCTCAAAAATAAAACATTTGTAAGCCTCATTTTCTTATTTTATTTTATTTTAATTTAGTTACGTTTAGCTTAGTTTAGTTTAGTTTTTTTAAATACAGTAGAATTTCTGGTGTGAAATGTGACCTGGATTATGTATTTTATTTATTTATTTATTTATTTGAGATTTATGCAGTACCCATTTTGAAAAAATAATAAATCAAAAATAATAATAAAAAAACAATATTCCTAAATATTTCTCGTCTAGAGCTTTAAAAGTGATTGTAAGAATTTATCTGTGCTTAGTTTTACCAAAATACCAAAGTCAAAAGATCTCTTTATTAGCTCATACATTTCTTATTAAATTCACTCTGCTCTTTACTCTTACTCTACATCAACTATGGACTCATTAGCCATTATTATTTCTCATAATGATTTAAAAAAAAAAGAACTTTAAAACAAAGTTAATGCCTAAAGAAGCAACTGTGAACTAATGAAGCGCAACCTCTGAGAAATTCACTTTTACGTTTACTTGCCAAGCAATAGTCCATGTTAATTGTACATGACTAGTTTGCCAATCTCCATATTCTCCAATAATACGCATTATCCTTTAGTGTTTGTCAGTATTGGCCAAACAAATGGCAGTAACGCTCCCGTATCCAGGCCGACTCTGCGAGCGCTCACTGTTTATGGTAAGACAGTGGAAGAAATGCAATTGAACAAATACAAACGCTTTTCAGGTCTTCAAGGCCCAGAGAGCATTACACTATCTGTGTGGCTGTCCAATGCAAAACTGTTTATTGTAGTGTTTTTGTTCTATAACGCAACAGCATTAATGCTAATACCTCTGTTGACTTTTTAGCGTTTGGTCGCACGTTGGTTTTTTTGGTGGCTCGTTCTTTGGCTCAGTGGGATTTGTTTGCCGTTTTATCCGCAGATGTTTGATTGAGGATTATTTTACGATAGTGCGCTTAATGGCTGCGATAAGGTGTGTGCGTGTTTGAACCGCGTCGGGCTACAGACATCACAGCAGGAACGAGACTCAAATCCCTACGCGTGCAAATAAAACAAAATGCGACAATAAACGTGGCAGAGGAACAAGGTGAGCTGTGATGAGCCGCTCTCGCTCGCTCTCTGGGGCTTTACATGGCTTTTGGGAGGAGCAGGAACATGGGACAACAGAAATGCTGAGTTATCTTTGCCATGCAGCGCTCTGGTGTGGCTCTGGCTCCTGCTCCGTGTGTGTGTGTGTGTGTGTGTGTGTGTGTGTGTGCTGGGTAATCCGGTGGAAATGAAAGGTGCTGCCACACACTGGCCTGGAGATTACGGCATCACGTTTGTAAGTGTGCCAGGACTCGACTGCTGGAACACACACTAGAGCTCCCTTTTCCTCTTTTCCTTTCCTAAAAATAGGATTTGACCATACTTTATATTAAAAATGGGAATTGAAAGGAATTGAAAGATTCCTGTTCTATAACCAATTCATTAAAGATTCTTGTAGTACTTTTAAGGAAGAAACAAAATCTGTAATATTTAGCACATATACATATTTTTGTTTGTTTACAGCATTAGTTATAAAGTTATTGCATGAGACTGTGGTTAAATGTATTAGTTTGACTCATGAATATTGAGTATATTTATATTGCATATTGCATTGCAGCCATGCAAAGCATAAAGTAAATAAAGTAGGGTAGGAAAGATGTAATGTTAAAATGGTCACTATACGCTTATATTTTATGTCGTTTTCCACTGTGTTTATATATATATATATATATATATATATATATATAAAATGGCAAAAAACAAAGTTTTTAAAGGTTTGGGTTTAGAAATATTAATACTTTCTGAAAATGTATCAAAAGTGACAGTTAAGACAATTGAAATGTTTGAAAGAAAGAAAGAAAGAAATGTTAAAATGGTCACTATAGTCCTGTATTTTTCCACTATATGTATATATTAATCCAAAAAAGTGATGAAAATTAATACAAAATGCAAAAAAGTAAGATTTTTTAATATTTTTATTCGACAAGGATGCATTAAATTGCTTAAAAGTGACATTTAAAATGTTATGTAAAATTTCTATTTTATATAAATGCTTTTCTTTTGAACTTTGTATTCATGAAAGAATACTGAGATAAAAACATAAAACAATTTCCACAAGTTTATTAAGCAGCACAAGTGTTTTCAACATTGATAATAACAAGAAATGTTTCTTGAGCAGCAAATCAGCATATCAGAATGATTTCTGAAGGATCATGTGATACTGAAGACTGGAGTAATGATGCTGAAAATTCAGCTTTGAAATCACAGGAATAAATTACATTTTAAAATATATTCACATAGAAACGGTTATTTTTAAATTGTAATAATATTTCACAATTTTTCTTGAATTTTTAATTAAATACATGATTTTTTGTTTGTTTTTTTTAAAGAATTCTCTCCTGCTCATCAGGGCTGTATTTACTTAATAAAAAATACAGAAAAACACTGTAATATTGTTAAATATTATTACGGTTTAAAATAATGGCTTTCTATTTGAATATATTTTAAAATATAATTTATTGCTGTGATGCAAAGCTGAATTTTCAGCTTCATTACTCCAGTCTCACTCTAGTGTCACATGATCCTTCAGAAATCATTTTAATATGCCGATTTATTACTTTTACTATTTATGCTGGAAACAGTTGCGTTGCTTCCAACATTGATAATAAATCAGCATATTAGAATGATTTCTGATCATGTGACACTGAAGCCTGGAGTAATAATGCTGAAAAATCAGCTTTTGATCACAGGAATAAATTACATTTTAAAATATATTCACATAGAAACGGTTACTTTAAATCGTAATAATATTTCACAGTTGTTCCTGATTTTTTTTTTTTTATTAAATACACTGCCATTCAAAAGTTCAGAATTTTTAATGTTTTAAAAGAATTCTCTTATGCTCATCAAGGCTGCATTTACTTGATCAAAAATACAGAAAGAACAGTAATATTGTGAAATATTATTACAGTTTAAAATATTGGTTTTCTATTTAAATATATGTTGAAATGTAATTTATTCCTGTGATGCAAAGCTTAATTTTCATCAGCAGCACAACTGTTTTTAACACTGATAACAAATCAGCATGTTAGAATGATTTCTAAAGGATCATTGAAACTGGAGTAATGATGCTGAAAATTCAGGAATAAATTAAATTTTAAAATATATTCACATAGAAAACTGTTATTTTACATTAAAATAATATTTCAAAATATTACATTTTTTTCCAGATTTTTTTGATCAAATAAATGCAGCCTTGATGCATTAAAAAAACATTAAAGACCTTACTGATCCCAGACTTTTGAACAGCAGTGTAAATGCTTATTTTAAAGATCGTACCTACCCCAAACTTTTAAAAATTAGCGTACATGACATTAAACATGCAATGTATATGTTTCATTTTAACCTCAACTTATTGTGTCTTCATGTTCTCCGGCAGGGTTGGCTGTGTGAACTGCTACGCTGGAAAGAGGACCCGTCTCCGGAGAACCGCACGCTCTGGGAGAACCTGTCCATGATCCGCCGCTTCCTCAGTTTGTCTCAAGTGGAACGAGATGCTATATATGAGCAGGAGAGCAATGGAGGACAGCAGCACCATGCGGACAGGCCTCCTCACCTGCTGCACATGCCCACCGACCCATTACAGGTCAGAGTCACAAATACACACATTACACACTCAAGTAGCTCAGGTGTTGTAGATATTAGTACCTTTTGTAAGAGTACTGTCCTAGTGACAGCTTTTGTACCTTGTTTTCTGAGAGTGTAGTATTAGAGTAGTATTACGTTTGCCGGTAATTCAACTTGAAATGGTTTACATATGGTAGCCATATGGTAATGCTTTATTTATTTTTATTTTTACCACAAACATGTCTAATTAAGTCTGTTTTGATCAGTTTGGAGGTGCCGTATAAGTTTTTCAAACGCTGGTAATTTTGCGCTCTGCTGCTGTGTAAGCAAAACAGTCATTAGCAACATCATTTGTCTGCGTTTAGATATTAAGGACAGCTAGCTGTTTTAATAAATTCATCACTATTCTGAATCCATATTTAATCACAAAAATCCCACAGTTCTTGTGGTTACAGCTGCGTGTTTGATCAGATATTATTTTGTTTACTCGCAAGCATATGGTCATTCCAAGAAAATAGCATGCGGGGAAGAAAAACATTTATTCACTTCCATTTTCACCACTTAAGGCAAAGAGATCCATGCATGAATGCTGGAGGTTTATAGATTTGCAAATCAGATGTCTACTAAAGCATTTGGCTACACTTGACAATAAGTTTTCATTAGTTAACGTTAGTTAAGCTAAAAATCAACATGCTTCTACAGCATGTTAGTTCATGTTAAATGCAATATTTTCTACATTGAAAAAAAATGGTTTTTTTTTCTACATTGAAAAAAAAAAATCCTTACAATTTTTTTATTTTATTTTTAAATCAAATAAAATGAAGTATTTTGTAATTAGTATTTTTATGTAAAATGTGACTGTGGCTTAAAGAAAAATGAGCTTTACAGAAATGTAATTTTATTTATATTATAATGTAATTTTATTTATTTATATAATTCTTGTTTTATGTGAAATCTTACCATAAATTGGGCTTAAAGAAAATTGGGCTTACTGTTTATTTTATATTTTATATTTTATTTTATTTTATTTTATTTTATTTTATTTTATTTTATTTTATTTTATTTTATTTTATTTTTTAAATGTAATATTTTATGATTAAACTTCTGATGTGACCTGAATTTTTATTTATTCATTCATTCATTCATTCTTTTTTTGAAAATTCACACAGTACCCATAAAAATAGTAATAATAAAATATTAATAAAAAATATTCTTGTATAAAAAAAATCACGTAGAAAAGAAAATAAATTAAACCAAATTTTTTTTTTATTATTTTTATGTAAAATGTGATCGTGGTTTAAAGAAAATTAAGCTTTAAAGAAAACTAATTTAATTTAATTTTATAATTCTTGTTTCATGTGAAATCTGACCGTAAATTTAGCTTAAAGACAATTAGGCTTATTTTATTTTATTTCTTTTTATTTTATTTTATTTTTTATTTTTTTATGTAATATTTTATAATTAAACTTCTGTCTGTATGTCTGTATGTATGTATTTATTTATTTATTAAGATTCACACAGTACCCATAAAAAATTGTAATAATAATATTACAAAACAAAAACTATATTTTTATATAAAGAAAAATGGAAATTAAAAAAAAAAAAAATCAACTTAGAATTGGTAGTAAATTTCACAAATAATTACCGATATGGCAAGAAACACGATGAATCAAACATTACATTTGATGTAGAAAAACTGAAATAGTATTTTCTTGTAAAATATACTCCAATAATATTTTTTTAGGTATACAACTTTGAAAAATAATTCTTACAATGTACATTTTAAAATCAAAAATTGTATCAACTAATAAACTGACTAATGTCAAGACCTTATTTTAAAGTGTTACCAAGCTATTAAATAAATCCAAATGTAAATGCATGCATATTAAAGCCGTAAAACACAAGACTACATCCATTACCATGATTTTTACCACTGTAAAAGAGATCTTGCACACAATGTAAAGCTAATGCCATAGACTTGCATTGAAAAAGGGACCTCAACCACATAGTAAAATAGTTAGAACTTTTGCATGAGCAAACACGTATTTTTTACTTTACTTTAACTTTAATTCAACACATGTCAGATGTTGACCTTGATGTACAAAAATCTTTCTGGTCATCATGCTTATGTACCATTTATTTCTGCTCATTGTATTCCAATGTCTTTGATATGTTATCAGGAGACTGGCATATTTACAAAAAAATGTTATCGAGCATTCCCGTTCCTCTTGGGAATGTCCCAGGAAAAGCAGTCTGTATGGTGTATGGAAAACAGCAGCTGCCGGTTACAATGGCCTAAACTCGCAAACAATGGCGCATTTTAGAGCAAATGTGTCATATGTTTACACCGACGTGAAAGTGGCCTAAACACAGACACCGATAGCGCTCACACGCCGCACATCTCTCGCGATGAGATCTCGCCACATATTGAGTCTGTATTTACCGTGTTAAGCAACAGCTTTTGAATAGGGCTTGATAAGCAATCAACAGACCGACACTTTTTATGCGAATATTCTGATGAAAGAGTTCGCATTCATGTTAACAGCCCAGCATTAGCGGGAACAGGTAAAGCTATAAAATCCCAACATCTGATTGCTAGAAGTGGGCGACGGAACCAAAAGCATATATCATAATACGAGTAATTTTATAGCACGGTAATGGTATATATCACAATATGGTTATTTTAGCTGGAAATTCAACTCGAAAATTAATCCTTTTCATCTTGCCATCTTTATTCTGTCTATTTTATTTTATTTTAGGCACTTAATGCAAAAAAAGTCAGATTATGAAACGCTTGAGTTCAAAACTTAAAACTCAGAAGAGTAACTTATATTCAAAGAGTAAAACTTGTAAATCACTTAACTTAGCAGTTGGATATGAAAGAATTTGTAGCAAATATTTTGGGTTTTTTTTTTTTTTTTTTGTTGTATTGTTCATAATCAGAATGTACTGAAACCATTGAGTTATTAGACAGATAGATTAATAGACTATTCCTAACAAATTTATAATTCTGACAGCCAAATTAAACTTCAATAACAGACAGCAGTGAAACTAACAATATTGGATATTAAAACATAACTGGATATGAAATAAGAATTTTAGTATAGAAAAACCTAAATTTGACATTTAGCATGTTTACTTTATTTTATTAGACTCATGAAAAACTTGGGTTTGGCATGTGGCAGGTTTATTTTATTGTTATTTTATTTATTTATTTATTTTAAATTAGACTCATGAAAAACTTAAGTTTGGCATGTTGCAGGTTTATTTTTATTTTATTTTTAAATTAGACCCATGAAAAAATAAAATTTTATAAAAAAAAGTTTGGCATGTTGCAGGTTTATTTTGTTTTGTTTTGTTTTGTTTTATTTAGTTTTGACTCAAACCAAAAGATCAAATAAATCCTAATAAATAAGTCTGACATTAGTGCAAAAATCTCAAATTAATGAAAAATGTACGTTTGGCACTTGGCAGGTTTATTTTATTTTTATTTATTTATTTATTTATTTTTAAATTAGTCTCATGAAAAATGTTAGTTTGGCATGTGGCAGGTTTGTTTTATTGTAATTAAATTTGTAACTAATTTATTTATTTTTTATTTATTTATGTTGGTTGCTAATGTTGCAGGTTTATTTTATTTTATTAGACTCATGAAAAACTTGAGTTTGGCATGTGGTAGGTTTATTTCATTTTATTTTATTTGAATCAAACCAAAAGATCAAATAAATCCTAACAAATAAGTCTAACATTAGTGCAAATAAACAATAAAACAATAAAAGTAAAAAAACAATAAATACAAATTTATAGTTCAGAATCATTCAAAAGCGTGGCTGGACACTCAAAAGTTAAAAATAAAAGGTTTTGTTTTATTATATTAATGAACTTAATTCAATAGAACAAATGATTCCAAACAAATGAATAAGTGCACATCATTGCGAAAACTTTAATATAATTAATGGACAGTTTAGTCCAGATACATTCAGAACTGTTGTAAAATAACTTGTGTTTGTAGTTTGACGTGTAGCATGTTTGTCTGTCTCTCGCCCCTCTCAGAATCATCAACAGCCTTCCTCTCAGCTCCAAGCACCGCTGCCCCTGCCGCACCCCTCTCAGCCTCCCCTATCCCAGCAGCCCCTGCAGCAGCAACAGCAGCAGCAGATGGGACCGCGGCTGCCCCCGCGACAACCCTCCACGGCGTCGCCCGCCGAGACCGAGGACGAGACCCGCTGCAAGAGCCGCCAAGGCAACCGCATCTCCATGGAGGCGCTGGGCATCCTACAGAGCTTTATTCAGGACGTAGGCCTGTATCCGGACGAGGAGGCCATCCACACGCTCTCGGCACAGCTGGACCTGCCCAAACACACCATCATCAAGTTCTTCCAGAACCAGCGCTTCTACATCAACCACGCCGGCAAGCTGAAAGAGTCGCCCATGGGCTTCCCCTCCAACAACAACAAGGACGAGGGCCTGACGGACTTCAAGGAGGGCGAGCTGTTGAACGAGCTGGACGAGAGCGTGCAGACCAACAGCACCATGTTCTCCATTAAACTCGAAGAGCACCTGGCGCCCGAAACGCACGCCATGGGACAGGCCCAAACTGAACAGGAGGCTAAAGAGTAACGGACGGCTTTCTTTCGCTTCGAAAACTTATTCTCCTTCACTCTCGTCCGTGTTCCCATGAGCGAAACTGCAAGACTTTTTACACGAGACTGAATAATAGAGATGATTAACTTTCACAGTTTTGTAAAGCGTGGATTATTTCACTGTAAAGACTCGTGCATCATTTCAGTAATCTGCACAACGAAACAAAATGTAAAAAGAAAAATCCTGAAGGAATAGTTCACTCCTAAATGAAAAGTTTTCAAGTGAATGGCAACTTGGGCTGTCAAGCTCCAAAATGCACAAAAGCATCATAAAAAGTTTCATGAAAGTAATTTATATCACATTAACAGTGTATATCACAATGTTTTTTTTGTTTTCTGTAAATACAACATTTTATTTTTATTTGTATTTTATTTTATTTTATGGACTCAAACTAATAGATTAAATTCTTGAAATTATTCAAAAAACAAATCAAGTTTGACGTAAGTGTAAAAACATTAAATTATTAAACACTTGAATTTGAAAAACAAGATACTCCAGATGCTTATCATGGTATGAGCAACTTTATTTCATGTTATTGTTTTGTATCACAGTATGATTATTTTTTGTTGTAAATGCAACTAAAAAATCAGTTCTCTCATGTTAAATCTGACTTAAAATAAATAAAGTAAAATAAGTCATTTATATCATGATGACAGTATATATCATACCTTTTTTTTCAGCAATATTTAAAAAATATATATATATATTGTATATTATTTTATTTTATTTTATTTTATTTTATTAAACCTAATGGACTCAAACCAAAACATTAAATTATTCATAAATCAAGTACGACATAAGTGTAAAAATGTGAAATTATTAAACACTTTTTTGAAATATTCTAAATAAAATACAGTAGATAGGTGAGCAACATCATCAAAATCATGTCATGGTATGAGTAATTTTATTTCAAATAATGTTACATATCACAGTATGATTATTTTTGTTGTAAATGCAACTTAAACATTAATTTCTCTCATGTTAAATCTCACTTAAAATAAAATAAAGTAATTTAGATCATGATAACAATATGTAAATACATTTTCCAAAAATTGTTTTATTTTATTTTATAAAATAACACTTGTAATTTTATATATTTATGATTATTTTTGTTGTAAATGCAACTAAAATAATTAACTTCTCACTTTAAATCTCACTTAAATTATTTTTTATTTTATTTTGTGAACTTACGCCAATAGATTAAATTATTCATGACAAATCAAGTCTCACATAAGTGTAAAAACGTGAAATTAAACACTTGTTGTAAATGCAACTAAAAAATGTATTTCTCTCATGTTAAATCTCACTTAAAATTAAATAAAAGAAGTCATTTATATCATGATAACAGTATGTAGATACATTTTCCAAATAATTGTTTTATTTTATTTTATTAAACCTAATGGACTCGAACCAATAGATCAAATTATTCATAACAAATCAAGTCTAACATCAGTGCAAAAACAAAATGCTCTAGACATGCTAGAGGTGACCAAAATCATAAAAAAAAATCACGTCATGTTATGAGTAATTCTGTTTCATATTAACAGTATACATATCACTGATTATTTTAGTTGTAAATGCAACAAAAAATGTTTTTTACTTCTCTCAACTTAAAATTATTTTTTATTTTCCTAATGGACTCAGTTGGACAAATTGTTCATTACAAATCAATCCAAGCAAAAATGTCAAATTCTTGATAGCCCCAGTTCTCATTCACTTGCATTACATAGCAAAGAGCAGCCAGGACGTTCTTCGGAAGTCACTTTCTGACAGAATTTTCACGTTCGCGTGAACTATTCCTTGAAGCGAACAGTATGTTGCTGTGGATACTTGCTGACTGCACTTGTTGTCTGTTGTTTTTACACTGATTTTGAGCTACTGATTTAAAAAACAAAAAAAGGAAAGTCAATGGAGTTTGATAGACTTTGATGTTTACGTAAGTGATGTTAACTGGATTTTTAAGAAAAAGGACAAAAAAACAAAAAAATGCATGAAATTGGAGAAGAGGGGTAGACAAAGGCCTTAATGATGAGGTACCGAGTCGAGCACTGCTGGCTAATGAGTTATTCTCTTTGAAATAAAAAGGATGGCTCAGTCTCTGGATCCCTAGGACCCGCAGGTAAACCGGTGGAGAAAACGGCTCAATCTTATTATTTGGTTTGAAGAAATATAAATATATATATATAGACATATATTAATTGTAAAAAAGTATACAGTCTTAAAGAAACTATGCCAACAAATGCCTTGTACTATATGGCACTGCCGACGTTAGATTATTTTGCAAGATCCTGGATTTCCACCGTTTCAAATGTGAATCACGAGCATCGTCCTGCATTATTTATTTTGCGTTCTGACGTAATTCCGTTTCGGGAACCTTTCCGTCACCCGGCGCTTTTCGTTTTACTGATCTTTTTCTATTTATAAATGTAATTTCGATGGGCAGTAAAATCAGAAGTGTCTTAACGTTTTAAATGGAAAAAAAAACATGTGCTTTAACGGTTGCCTAAAAAGTGCTGTATGTCAAGCGACTCATGCTACGAGCTTCACGATTAATGTTGTATGCAATTTTTACTATCATGCAAATAAGCTTAGGTAAACGACTAACCTATAGAGACCACCTTAGAGAGAAAAACATATGCAATTTGTGTGAAAAATCGATGTTTGCAATGTGTCTTCCTTTGGTTAACGATCCAACTCAAAGCTATTCCTGTATAAATATGATGTATAAAAAAGTGGTTCTTTTTTTATGAGTTTATTGCAATGAGAACACCAGTTATTTTGTTACGACTGACTGTTTTATAAGTGTTTCTCGGTTTCTTTATGCAGAAATGTTCTAACTAGGAGTGGTTACTGATTGTTAATGACACAATTAAACTGTTTGTATTGTACTCCGAATCTTTGCGTTGATGTGCATTAAAGAACATCCACAGCGCCGGCCGACTCAGACGAGCGCCGACGAGTAGAGGCTCCCGGGCGAGGGCGGGATGAAGTCGTATTAGGAGCGTGTTTAAGGGTAAATAGACGGCAGGTGTTAAGGCCCCGTTAATGAGCTGATCTGCGGGGATTGGGGGTGTAAAGCTGCGAAGGTGCTTTGACTTCCCCGTGAACTCCAGGTGAAGCTCTGAGACACGTGTGGAAATCTGTCTCGCCCATATGGAGGGAAATCATCAATGACCTCTGCGATCGCGGCTTGCCTGAAAACGTCGCTGTGGTGTTCGCAGGCCTTTTTTTAGAAATGATGGAAGGAGGAATATCGTGGGTGAGGGTAAGTTTAAATGGAGACGATCCAACACACAGTACATTAAATGACTTGTTTTGCTTTTCTTATCAACCCTGTATATGCATATACATGTGGCGGGAGATGAAGGCAAGTATGTACATAAATGTAATATATGAAAATACACAATTTTGCAGTTGTGCGAAATGTTTGCAAAATCAAGCACAACCGTTTGTTGTCGAACTCACGGCAGTTCGTTATTATTGCAAGTGGGGATTTTTTTTTTTTTTTCTTTTAAAGTATGTGAAGTTAAATATTTTAATGTGTACTGTACACTAGCAGGTATCAAATTTCATGAAAATGTTAAATAAAATTCCTTGCACCATAGAGGCCCTCGACTGAAATGTGTTCGAATGACAGACGAGCTTCTCCTGTTTGCTTTTTAGATCAGAGTATTTCAAATCTGATATACTATATATTTTTTTCTCATTATTTTATCACCAACAACCTCTAAAACTGTTCTGATTTTAGAACATTACACCATACTGAACATATATATTAAAAGGTATATTAATAGCAAAAACAAAACTGCATATAAATCATTTAAACAAACACTACTGTTGTACAAAATAACAATAAAAAATTACCAAAATTACTAAAATAAATATATATATATATATATATTCAGCTACCTGCCAAGGTGATTTTTCTCATTTTCATTTAGCTTAAATTGTACTCAAATAAGTAAAACTAAAACTATAATGGACATAAAAAAAAATGTAAATAAAAAAATAAGTAAACTACAAAAATGCATCAAAATTACTAAAATTACTATAACTTTTTAAATGTCATTTTTTAGGTTTCACAACCATCATATATTTATTACATTATTATTTATTGTATTTTCAGATAATTGTAATATTTTTTTCTGTCATATGCATGAATACAACACAATACATACTGTCTATTATTAATATTTTATTACATTAGAAAAAAAATCATTATTTGAAATTATATATTAAAAAAAAAAACTTATTTCAGCTACCTGCCAAGGTAAATTTTCTCATTTTCATTTAGTTTAAATTGAAGTACTAAAATAACTAAAACTAAAAGCTCATAAAAAATATTATGAACACATTAAAAAATATCTAAATTAAAACAAATAAATTACGAAAATGCATCAAAATTACTAAAACTTTCAAATGAACATGACACAAATTAATAAATAAATAAATAATCCAATTTAAAATATAAACGATATGTTGATTTTTATAAGGTTTCACAACCATTTTTCAGATAATTGTGATATTTTTTTTCTGAATACAACACAAGATATATCTCTTTTTTTTTTTTTAGTTTGAATTGAAGCACTAAAATAACTAAAACTAAAAGTTCATAAAAACTATAATGGACACATAAAAAATATCTATATAAATAAATAACAAAAATGCATCATAATTACTAAAACTTGGACATGACAAAAAAATACATTACAATTTAAAATATTAACAAAAACTATATGTCCTTTTTTTATAAGGTTTCACAACCATCATATATTTATTACACTTTTTAATTATTTTATTTTCAGATCATTGTGATATTTATTTTCTGTCATCGTGAATACAGCACAAGATATACTCTGTCTATTATTAATAAATTGTTATTGCATTATAACAAAGACAATTGTGTATTAGTCCACATAAAAAAATGTTAATGACATCTTGGAATTTGCTTGCAGAAATTTAGCATGTGTACGTTCTACATACAGCAGAAAGAGTAGGATGTTAGTATGCTTTTCTGATCAAAGCCATGCTTTGAGAATACTCTACTCAAATATTTTACCTGGAGAATAAATGAAGACTCAACAGGTTGACACAATAATAGCAGGTTTTGCCTCATAGTGGGAGGATGCAACAATTACCCATCAGCCCCTGGGACTGCACAGTAAATCAAACAGGAAATGCAGCAGAAACGCTAATAAACTTATTATGATGTGATCTTTATGGAACTGCTCTGTGGAAATAAGTTCTCTGTTTTGTGGTGCTCCATTCACTAACTCCAGCATCCCGGTTGTTGGTTTTCTTTTTACAGATGGAGGCCACAGAAAGTGTGATATGAGGTACTGATTCATGTTGCCCACGTACTTTCTTAACAGGTCTTTCTGGTCTTTTTGTGAAGAATTCATAAGTGCATTGCTGTCTAGTGTTTCCTGCTTAGGTGAAGTTTGACATTTGGCACATTCTACAAATGACTCAAATGCACAGGAAACTCAGCTCACAACTGATGTCAATGTTACACACTATTAACACTGTACATAGAAAAGATTTTAGTCAAACTCAACTATTTTTAACTATACTTTTAGGCCGCAGCAGGCATTGACCAAAGCAAGAAAAACTTGACCTCAGCATTGTTTTTCTTTCTTTCTAAAAGGGTGTGTTAATCAATGTTTTTCACTACACGAACACACCTTAGTACGTTTATTTATGTATTTATTTATTTAGTAAATTTTTATATTAATATGTAGCTATGTAAAATCCAATAACCAACAATATTCACGTATTGTATATACATTTTAACTGAAATAAAAAATGAAAATAATACAAGGTGACTTTCGGGAATGTTTTGAAGTGATGACGCAATTGAATCACTGATTCAGTTTTAAATCGATTCATTAAAATCGATTCGCTTGAACCGTCACTGGAAATCGCTCAAACCAGTGTTGCCAGTTGGGCTGCTTCATTTTGTTTTTCATGTCGGCGGGTTAACGCAATATTTAGCCCCCGGAATGCTAATTTGACCAGGGAAACCCCGCCAAAAAACGCGTATTTTACCCTCCGCAACGGGGGACCCCCTTCAAAACGCGATTTACACAATTTAAATGAGGCAGTCTGCTTAGCTAGCTGTCAAAACGAGGTCTGGTTTATGCTGGTTATTTTGGTTAAGAACTGCTTGTTCTTATTCTTAATGTTTCTGGTGCTGTCGAGATATTTTAGCTATACCTTATTAAATTAAGTCATTGTAACATATTGGCATGACTGTCTACAAATGATATGGATTCAGAGTTTTACTTCATGTAATTAATCTTGTAAACTTTGATACTGTAAGTCCAATGATCGTTTCATCCGGTTTTGAAACAGAATGTCAAGTTTACCTGGACATATAAATTCATCCTGACATATTCTGGGATTATTGATGTAATGCTTCAAATGATGAACCCTGTTATTATAAATTGCTCCATTTTCTTTTTCAAAATCTGGGTCATTTAAAATCAGCAAACTGCTTCAGTTAGGGCTTCTTGGAACAACTTTACAGCTAATTATGTTTATTTTTGTGTGTACCCTTATATTTTAAGTTAAAAGTGTCCTGAATTCTCTCTTACGTAAAGTTATATTTCAAGCATCATTGTTAAACTAATTTTTAGTGACGTTTAGAAATGATGTATTGACTTTACCCCAGATAGCACTGGAAAAAAATATCTCTCATAATAATTGAAACATCTGTGTATGTTTCTTTTTATGAGCAATACATTTAATGCTTGACTTTACCATAATTTTGTATAGCATTTAATTTGATCAACAACGATGTTCTGTGAATTTAAATTAAGTCCATACTGGAGCTGTAGTATGTTTCCCAGACCTTTTGCAACATGAGTCCAAACAGTTTCTGAGTTGTTCCATTGTTGTTGAATGTAAATACACATTCCAGCTTTAAAGTAAGTTTATTTTTTCCATCAGTTTTCCACATTTAGGCTGAATTGAGGACAGTTGCAGATATTAGCTTGGCATTAACCTGTTGATAGCAAATCTTATTTTTAAAATAAAACTAAGTTCTAATGCACAAATCTGATTTACTATACATCAAAAAGGTGTAATATACTTTAGAGGCGGTTGATTAACTGGTACATTTTTATTTTTAATTTAATTTAAAATTATTTTTTGCGTGCGCTCATAATAATTAAAACATGTATATATTTTTTTTTTTTTTTTTTTTGTGAGCGCTAAATGACAGATTAATTTAATGCCTGACATTACCATCATTTTAGTTTAGCATTTAATTTTTAATTATTTCCATGCAGCTGTATGTTTACCAGAATCTTTGCGCCATTAGGGAAAATAGTCTCTGAGTTTTTCGTTGCTGGAAATTCCAGTTTTAAGCAATTTAACTTAATTTTGGCCAAGTTTATTTTCTAATGAACTAGTC
This sequence comes from Labeo rohita, assembly GCF_022985175.1. NCBI lineage: Eukaryota > Metazoa > Chordata > Actinopteri > Cypriniformes > Cyprinidae > Labeo > Labeo rohita. The sequence goes on from NC_066884.1 coordinate 3,900,349, forward strand.
CAGAAGTTTTTATCAGTTCTCCATTGAGGCTTATTTGAGGACCATTGCTAATATTAAGTGGGCATTATCCTGCTGACACTGTGAACAGCCAATCACAGCTAAGTGGAGGCACTGCTGTGGTTTAAATTTTGTTTTATTTATTTTTATGGACTGGATTTTCTTCTTAATTAGAGCACAGTGAGGCAAAAAACACAGCCTACATTTGAACCTTTATTTGCTGGATTTCACTTGGACAGTGTTACTTTAGAAAAATGTGTTTACTTGATGTAATTTTTTGTGTAATATTTGTACTATCAACCATTTCCTCATCCAGTATTTTATGTTTTTTTTATTATTATTTTATTGGAAAGGGGCAGTGCCTCTCTTGCCTCCTCAGAGGAAGCGGCCCTGGTTTGTACGTGTTGCTGTTGTAAATCGGAGAGATGTGTTGAACAAGCGAACAGCAGCGGCTCTCAGCACAGCTGGATGGCCTGATAAAACCGTAAGAGCCATCCAGTCCAAACAGCCTGATAGATTCAAAGCTAGCGCGGCTCCTCTGAGCAGACATCTGAAGAGGCAAAAGGGCCGAGGCAGGCTGGACTCAAAACCTCACTCAGTAGCCAGAATCTGTGAGCTCACCTGCCATGAGTTGCAAACTGCTTGTACTTTTTTGCAACATGTAGATTTTTTCATGCATAAAGGGTTCAGATGACATACTGCGTTTGTCGACATGTGCAACCAATACTGCTATTTGTCATCTTTTATTTGCCCCCGGGTTGTTCCGACCTCGTTTTCTTTCTTCCGTGCAACGCAAAGATGTTGTTTATTGTTTCACATGCTACTAGACGGTACAAAGTATGCACTGCACAGAGCAGAGTAGGCAGTGCGCTGGTGTTCCACCCTGAACGCAGCCGAGGAGTGTAAAGTTAATCAGATTCAGGTGGACTCGGGAGGTCCAATCAGATTTAGGTCTGTGGCCTGATGACTAATTAGATCTGTAGTCTCTTGATCAGTTACTTCCAAGCCTGTGGTCTCTGCACTGAACGAGCATTGCTCAGCTCAATTAACCCGCCCCAAACTCGGCGCCTTACAAAAATAATCGAATTTAACGGTGTAATTGTGCAGCAAGGCACCATTTTACCCCGCTGTAAACCTATGCAATAGATTCAAACCTGAACAAAGCACTGATGACCCTCTACAAAGCAGGTCGGTGGAGATCAAGATATCATCATGCTCAATATTTATCAGCGACGATCTCAAACACCTCCACTTTGCGGCTAAATTGAGATGTTGCCAAGCAACCGCATGGTATAGTGCCAGGAGCGCAGCTTTACAGCGTCCCCAGTTGTGTCTTTTATCTCTTAGAAACACTAGACTGTCTGCCTTTTTCTGTAGAACAAGTTTAAAGGTGTCGCACAAAACAAGCAAATGCGTACTGCCATCCGTTACGATGGCACAAGTTTATGTGGCGCTGTGTAATTGTGGTTTCTGTATCTGCAAATAGTGGTTTGCAAAGGCCAGTATTGCTTTTACTATTGCTTAACAATGTAAAAAAATATATATACATATCATAAATATTTGTTTCCAGTAAACTATATTGTACAAAAATCCAATTTCACTCCACTTTAAAAATTGTACACCAATTTTTCTGTGTATATGTAGGATTAAGGGTTTGTTGAAGTATTAAATTGATATGCAACGTACTGTACTAAATGACTGGATTTAAAAATTTTAGTCAATACGATGGGTGAAGAGAATCTCAGACATATTTCGAGTCATATTTTGACTTTGTCCAATAGACAACCACCTGGCAACCACATAGCAATATGCTGAAACCATCTCACATAGCAACACCGTGCCATTGTGACATGTTTTGAAAGGGCAAGCATGATGCGTTTTCATAAATATCTACTTTAGGGCGTTTTCTTATGTAAATTCATTCATTTTGCAAATTTGGTGAGCATTGCAAATGCAGATGAACCTGACAAGTTAACTTTAAAAATATGAATATTTTTGCTTAGCAAACAATATAGGAGAAAATCGTACCTATTGTGTTTTAAAACCGTGTGTTTTAAAATGGGCAAGCATGATGTATTTCTTAAATATCATCTTTAGTGTATTTTGTTGTAAATTTGCATTGTAGAAGCAGACAAACCTGACAAGTTAACATTTTAGAGTTTATTCAAAAATATGAATATTACCTTTAACATTAAATTGATAAGCAACTTACCGTTCTAAACGAATACATTTAACAATTTCGGACAATACGATTGGTCCCATAGACATATTTCGAGTCATATTTTGACTTGGGCCAGTAGGCAACCATCTGGCAACCACATAGCAATATGCTGAAACCACCTCACATTGCAACACCGTGCCATTGTGACACATGTTTTAAAAGGGCAAGCATGATGCATTTTCATAAATATCTACTTTAGTGTGTTTTCTTTTGTAAATTTAATCATTCTGCAAATGTAGTGAGCATTGCAGATGCAGATGAACCTAACAAGTTAACTTTTTTGAGTTTTTGGAATGTCAAATGGAACTTTTAGCCATATTTTGATCTACTTTTGTGTGTTTTGTGTCATAAATTCAGTCATTTTGGAAATTCAGTGAGAACTGTAGAAGCATGACAAACCTGACAAGCAGACAACAAGCTAACCTTTTGGAGTAAAAATTAGTGAACAATAAAAAATCTCATATACTCATAAGGGGAGTTTTAAGCCACATTTTGGCTTTGGTCAAAAGGCAGCCACCTGATAACCATTAGCAACCATGTAGCAATGTGCTAAAAATGCTTCATATAGTAACAACACCCTGGCACTGCGACACATTTTAAAAAGGCAAGCATGACCTATTTTTGTAAAAATCTACTTGAGTGTGTTGTGTTTTGTAAATGAAATTTTTTTTTGCAAATTCAGTGAGTATCGTAAACAGGCAAAGTTAACTTTAAAAATATTTTTTTTTTGCCTGGCGAATAATATACTGGGAGAAAAAAAGTAAAAAAGTTCTATAAAGGGAAATTTTAGCAAAATGTTGAGCAGGCATTGCTCCATGTGTTTTGAATGGGCAATCATGATGTACTTCTTAAATATCACCTTTAGTGTGTTTTGTTTTGCAAATTTGCATTGTAGAAGCAGACAACCTGACAAGTTCACATTTTGGAGTTTATTCAAAAGTATGAATATCACTTTTAACATTTAAAGGAACACTCCACATTTTTTGAAAATAGGCTCATTGTCCAAACCCCCCTAGAGTTAAACACCTAGAAAATTGGAACTTTTCATTTTTCATCCGTCTTTGTACACAACGTAACTACAGAAGAGTCAAGTTTTAAATAGGAAAAATATAGAAACTCTTTGGTCATTTTTGTGCGAGATGCTAATGGTCTAATCGTATTCAATGATCTATGCTAAAAGTGTTACCGCCAGACCCGGAGATTGGCTGAATGGATTTGAAAACTGTAAACCTCAACCGTTTAACTCTAGGGGAGTTGGAAAATGAGCCTATTTTCAAAAAAAGTGGAGTGTTCCTTTAACTGATAAGCAACTTACTGTTCTAAATGACTACATTTAGAAGCAGACAAACCTGACAAATTAACATTTTGGAGTTTTTTCAGAAATATGAATATCACTTTTAACATTTAACTGATAAGCAACTTACTGTCAACTGTACTGATAACATATTTTGAGTGATATTTGGACTTAAGCCAGTGCCATTGTGACGTGTTTTGAAAGGTCAATATGATGTATTTTCATAAATATCTACTTTAGTGTGTTTTCTTTTGTAAATTCATTTTGCAAATTTGGTGAGCATTGCAGATGCAGATGAACCTGACAAGTTAACTTTTTTTGAGTTTTTAGAATTTCAAATGGAAATGGATTTTAGTCATATTTTGACTTTGGCCAGCAACCACCTAGAAACCATTCAGGGGTGCGTTTCCCAAAAGCGTCGTTAGCCAACTATGGTCGCAAGTTTCGTTGTTACCAACATAGTTCAACGATTCTGTGTTTCCCGAAACCATAGTTCAAATGAACATTCGCAAACAGCATCACAAACTTGCGTGGTTGGAACTACAGCTCTCAACCTGTGGTTAGAAGCATAGTTCCTTGTTAGTAAGACATGGGCTCAATAAATTATGCTCTTGGGCACAATAAGCAAGCTAACATGCAGTACAATCTATATCTTTCACTTGACCTAAATATAAATGCATTTTAATCTATGTATTTTTAAGCTTCTTCTGTAAGTGCCGTTTTTGATTAGTGCGCATGTGCAAAAATGCCTAAGGGAGCCCCGGAGTATGATGTAAGAGGGAACCTGCGATGAATCAAACATCAAATAGTGCAAAATGACAGGAACCAAAGATGGGTAAATTAGTCATCAGGTGCCATGTTCAATATTGCTGCATTTTAGAGATCTCTAATCAGTTAAATAGCATAATTATTACTCGGTGACGTCATTAACAGCGTTAACCACATTAACCACAACTAATGTGGTTCAAACAATGGAGATGTGGCTGTATTCGGGAAACAGTTGTGACTAGCTAGTTTGTTTTCACAACAATGCATCGCACTATGGAGGTTAATCAGGGAGTTACGCCGTTGTAAGGGAAACGCACCCCAGAACACCCTAGCAACCATGTAGCAATGTGCTAAAAACACTTTGCATAGCAACAGCCTGGCATTGTGAAGTGTGTTTTGAATAGGTAAGCTTCATGTATTTTCCTAAATATCTACTTTAGGTTGTTTTGTGTCATAAATTCAGTCATTTTGCTAAATCAATTAGCATTGTAGAAGCATGACAACCAGCTAACTAAATTCATGCCTGGTGAACAATAAAAAAAAATCTCATATACTCACAAGGGGAGTTTTAAGCCATATTTTGGCTTTGGTCAAAAAGCAACCACCTGGCAACCATTAGCAACCATGTAGCAATGTGCTAAAAATGCTTCATATTGTAGCAACACCCTGGCACTGCGACACATTTAAAAGGGGAAGCATGTTGTATTTTCATAAATATGTAATTTAGTGTGTTTTGTTTTTTTAAATAAAAAAATTTTGCAAATTTTTTGAGCATGGTAACCAGACAAATGTGACAAGTTAACTTAAAAAAATATGAATATTTTTGCCTGGCAAACAATATAATGGGAGAAAAAAAATTATAAGGGGAAATTTAAGTAAAATTTTGAGCAGGCATTGCTCCATGTGTTTTGAATGGGCAATCATGATGTACTTAAATATCATCTTTAGTGTGTGTATGTGTGTTTTTTTTTTTTTTTAATTTGCATTGTAGAAGCAGACAAACCTGACAAGTCAACATTTTGGAGTTTATTTAAAAATATAGCTTTTAACATTAACATTAAGAGTTATGATGTATGATGTTCTTGCTGTCAAGTGCTTATGCAAGCAGCATACACCAATATCTACTTCTGGTTCACTGGCTAGTTTGTTATTTCTTTTTTTTTCTCTGCAGGAATGGTTCAGGCGGGGTAAAATACTCTGAACAACACAACCACAGCCATTTACTCACTAGGTGTCCACTTATTCATTTTCAGGAAATTTGGCTGAAGTGGCCTCTTATTATCTGAAGTACTAATTGAACCTATTTTCCTTTTCGAAGCCTGTCTACCTGCATTCATTTTAAAGCAATAACTCATGGATGAGCAACACCACTCATTGGCAACCACTCACACTGATGGCTCCACTTATGCGGTGACCAAAACAGCAGCACCTCCCCGCAGTCAGATCACGAATCGCAGTGACTTCATCTTCACGTTATGCAATTTAATCACGGTCAGTACAGTTCTAACCTACGGTTTTCCTGCAAACTATGTCAAGTTTCTAATAGGCTGCAAATCCTAATGCACAGATCAAGAAGGTCTAATATGAAAAAAAGATTTTTGCAATTATCACAACTTAAAATTCAACATTAGAATAAGTGCTAATGTATTGTTTCTGTAATATGCTGTAACTTAAAGTGTCCAGTACTTGACTTAAAATTATAAGTTTGGTTAACTTTAGTTTAATGAAGTTAGATATTGTTATATCAAATAATTTTCAGTTGTTATAACTAGTTGCAGCAGCATTTTTTACAGTGTGCAGGGCTCTACTGTGCAACTGAAAACTACTGCCTCCAAATAAGAAAAAATATTTAGGTGCGACTGACACGACAAGCATATTTGTGTTTGTGCTGAGGGGAGCTTCAAAGGTTTCTATGTGTTTTTGCAATGTTGAGTAATGTATCACAGACATATCTCACCAATTCTTTCATAAACCAAGTGTAGAGAGGGAATAAATAAGCAATTCATTGTGCAGTGTACAGAGCTTCGTTGATTATAATGGAACTTTGTGAGATCGCAATGAACTTAGATGAGTGAAAGCTTTTAATGATTTTTAAAGGAGTTTGTAAATGAGAGATTGATTTAATACAACAGTTAAATAAACAAGTTAACATTAAAGAAGTCCACTTCCAAAACAAAGATCCACATATAATGTACTCACCCCCTTGTCATCCAAGATGTTCATGTCTTTCTTTCTTCAGTCGTAAAGAAATTATGTTTTTTGAGGAAAACATTTCAGGATTTTTCTCCATATAATGGACTGATATGGTTTGAACTTCCAAAATGTAGTTTAAATGCAGCTTCAAACGATCCCAAATGCGGTTGTAAACGATCCCAGCTGAGGAAGAAGGGTCTTATCTAGCGAAACGATCGGTTATTTTCATTAAAAATACAATTTCAATACTTTTTAATCTCTTAAAATCTCTTTAAACGCTCATCTTGTCTCGCTCTCCCTGAACTGTTAGGGTATGTCGAAAAACGTATTTTCTCCTTCAACTTCAAAAATCATTTCAAAATCATCCTACATCACTGCAGAAGTACCGACCCAGTCTTTGCAAAGTGAACATGCAAAGAAGATCAAACACCCATAACAAAAAAGGTAAAACAGTGATATAGGATGATTTTGAAGTTGAGGGAGAACATGAGATGAGAGTTTTTCGACATAGCCTAACTGTCATGAACCGGAACAAAAACAGTCCAGGCAGAGCAAGACAAGATGAGCGAGTATGTAAATTGTATTATTTCCATTAAAATAACCGATAGTTGTGCTAGATAAGATAGATAAGACCCTTCTTTCTCAGCTGGGATTGTTTACAACTGCATTTTGAATCATTTGAAGCCGCATTTAAACTGCACTATATGGCTGTAACGATGTTGCCTGATTTTGCTCCGTTTCGTCATCAAAAATAGTCTGAAACAAGAAACAAATGAGCCACTGAGCATCCCCATTCAAACACAACGTTTCGTTTATGAATGAACGTGTTTTTAAATAAATCTAGCAAGTCAGTGATTACATTTTCCATTCTTAAAGACAGTCACTTGCTTTACTTCTAAATGAATCTAAACCAATCAAGCCACTTTTGTGTTCTTCTGTGCCACCTCTGTAGCACAAATTAATTTTCATTAATACTGATTTCAAGCTTAAAAAATGTGATTTTTTTTTTTTTTTTTTTTTTTTTTAAATTGGCATAAAAGATTACATGCTTTTAATAAAGTTAGAAAAATGCCCCTGTGCAGTAAATCACTTTAAGGAGTCAAATACCACTTCGTAATGGGAAGGCTAATTTTTGATCAGATTTTTGGATTATTGATTAGAAGGTGTTCCTAAAAAGAAAAGTAAGTGTACAACGTTGGTTGTAAAAAAAACATTGGTTCTCAAGCAAAACCAGTGGGTTAATGGATACCATTTCACTTTGTTACTCGAAAAACCCCTGTGATGTGCTCTGATCGTGAGTGAAATGTGTTTTATAGTTGTTTGAAATCCTTTTAACAACGCTTAATTTAACAAAAATCATTTGCTGTACTGTAGGTATCTCGGCGGCTAAGCCGCTAACATTTAAGCCTGACAGTCCTTTCTGTCGTTAATGTGACAAGCGAAATAACACTTCAAGTTGGGCTTCTCACACCTGTTTGTTTAAACTATCAATGAATATAATTTCCACCTGGATCTACTTTAGCCAAACCGAGACTAAGCCTCGCGGCAAAAAGTACACAGCTAGACCGAGCGAACGTACGCACACCAACTTACACCTAGCTAGCCATCACGAAGAGAAAAAAGCACCGAAAAAACAAATAAAGATAAAACCGAAAAAATGGTTTTAAGTGTCTGAATAGATGGAACAGCTGTGGAGGGATGAATAACTCGTTAGCTCTGTGCATTTTAAGCCATTATACCCGCACCTCTCACCTAGCCTCATTTGCAAAAAGGACAGGATTGAGGTGCTAATTAACGTGATAAAGAGTTGAGCAAATCTGATGGTGGCGCTGGATTTTGGAGGGAAAAAAATAATCTGTTACATCTGTATTCTCCAACACTCAGAAAGGTGTGACTTTCATGTTTAATTAATTAAACGTTCTCTTTAACTGTATCTTGACAAATACAAGCCAATTAGAAATGGAGGAGAAATGTTTGTGACTAATTAATGGTTGATTTCAGGGGAAAAAGTCTAAAACTTGGAACAGATTTAACTTGCAACAGTAGTCTCACACCTGGATTTTCACAGCACTAAATGCTGATTAGCAGGAAAATGAACCATGGTGTGGTGCAGTTAAAGTGAAGCATCACCTCTCAACGCTTTAACGGAGATGAATAGGGCTAATTCACCAGCTATGGGTGGGGCTGTTGCATTAATTGAACGCAGGCGAAACTCCAAAGGAACACGTCTCTGTTTTGTGGCTGATTTACCTCGGTTTGTTTGAAGCTCGCTTTTAAATAATTACTCCTCAAGTGGTTTCGCTCTCGCTTAGGGGTTATTACAAAATAAAAGTCCCTTCCCAGCCTTTTGGTTTTTTACGTTTTAAGTTCTGCGTATGTCGCCGTCACGTCAACTTTGCATTAGTGACCAGTCGGTGGAAAGAAATTAAGCCGAAAAAAAAAAAAAAACATTAAATTATTACATTTTTTTCCCACTAAACACTGGACGTCGGATAGACGTGCAGATCATGTCTATATTGGGTCCGTCGGTCAGGGTCACGTCACTACGACGTCCAATGTTTAGTGGGTTGGGACATTTAGAGGGAAGCAGTGCTATTATAGTTAAAATCAGTTGCAAAATTTCTCTTTTTTATTTCAACTTGAAGTAAAACAGATAAAATTAATATATAAAAATCATTTTTTGACATGCAACAAGATTACTAATATGAAAACAGAAAATATGCAAATCAAATCTAATTCCAAATATTACCAATAGTATACGCTAAAATAACACTGCAGTGAGGTGATAAAGCATATTTTGTAGTTTTTAGGTAGATTAATGATGTTTATGTTTGTTTTGCGTTATTGATAACTTGAGTGTTTATTTATATTATATTATATAATATTTATTAGCTTTCTAATAATTTTAAAAACTATGTATTTATTTGTTCAGGTGATATTCTGAGATAAATTCAGGTACTAGACTGAGAAATTAATTAAAATGCATTATTCACTTAAGCCTCATTAGTTAGACTTGACTTTAGACCCGAATCCTGTTATGTGCAACTTAAATAGAATAATTAAATAGTTTTAAATAATTGAATAATACTTAAATAGAATAAAAAACTGTTTTAATTATAAGACTTTGTCCAGTATTGTTAATTCAGATCTGGAAAAGTAGAACAACCTTTTTATTACCTTTAAACTTGAAATGAGAGTTTGCTTAACAATAGGGCTGGGCAGTATAGCACAAAATCGAGGAGTTTGATTTGTATTTTTCTCTTTTCATTTTTAACAAAACATCCATTGTAGCCTAGCAGAAATGTTTAATGCAAGAGTAAAAACTGAAAAAGTCACTATCAAATTATTTTAAACAAGCACGACTAGTTCTTTAGAAAACAATCAGGCTAGATTTCACAATGTTGTTTCATTTTATAGCCAGAAAATGACTATATTTATTTTTTGAGTGGTTTGCAAATGTATTTATAGGGTGTGAAATATAGGCCTTGCTTTACCAGCATCTTTTTTCTAATTTGAGCACAACACATGTTGAAGTGCTTTAACTTGGTCACAGGAAATTTGAGTCGGTTTTTCCCTTCTTTTTTGATGTATGTGTAAGTTTATATCCATCGTCACCCAATAGTTCATACGCAGCACATAGACTGACAGAACAAAAGCCCAGAGTCATTAAATGCCACAACACACACATCAGTCTCTCGTACCACTGAATTGTTAAATGATGCCGTACAACATCATCATTTCCCTAACTAGACAGCTCCACAATTCATCCAGAGTGCATTTCTTCTCTTATCGGGAGCTGCGCTTTTCAGACACGTCATTTCCGAGTAATTCACACATGCTGAAACCCGTTTGAAAAGAGCAGAGCGACACAAATAACATCACCGTCATCTGAGACAGGATATGCTCTAATAATAAAAGTCTGTCAGACAAATTCACAGTATTGAGTACAAAACCAGATTTCTGCACGGCCATAAAAATGCCCTTTGTGCCACGGCGTTTCCCACAATTCAATCCGAGCAAAATGATCATTCTCTTGGGAACGGGATCTGTCATGCCTTTTCCAAATACTGTACGTTCAAGTCAATGAACTCTGAAAATAATGCAATCGTACTTTCCAAAAGCGTTTCGTATCATGTACCCACACTTAGTTGTGTTTCAACATCTTTAAAATTGTCGGTAGTTCATTTGAAAGACTTTGGGAAGTTGACGTGCTGTGGTGTGACAAATGCAAAACTATTTTTAAACAGCATTTTGCTAATTCTTTCATAATTGCTATGCATGCGTCTTTATGAACTCATATTGATTAAGAGACCAAATGGAGCATTGTCTTAATCAGTATTTTTGTCTTGTTTTCCAGTCAAAATATATATAATTTTGCATGAAGTAACTTTAGCTTTTCTTTTCAGAGAATATATCTTAAATTTATGTTTCCTACCACACCACGCAAATTTGATCTTGTTTTAAGCATAAGCCTCACTCAGTTCTGTTAGGTTAATGCATAAAACAAGAATAAAACAAGGCAAAAATACTTTAAAAAGTCTTTTTCAGTGTATAAAAAAATAAAATAAAATTGCCGTTGATTAAGAAAAGAAGTCCAAAAATGATTATTGATATTTATAATATTTATTAGATTTTATAACTATCTTTAAAAAAAAAAAAACATGTATTTTTTTTTTTTTTTTTTTTTTTTTTTGTTCAGGTGATGTTCTGAGATAAATTCAGGTGATAAACTGAGAAATGACCTAATCAGAAATTTCAGAGAATAGATCTTACATTTATATTCCTTGCAACACTGGCAAATTTTGTCTTGTTTTAAGCATAAACCTCCCTCAGTTCTGTTAGATAAATGCATAAAACAAGAATAAATCCATTTGCCAGTGAGCTATTAAAATAAACATAATTTTAAGGATGTTTTAAGTGGAAAACAAGGCAAATACTTACTTAGTCTTTTCCAGTGTATTAAAAGGCAAAAAAACAAGAATTATTGACATTGATTAAGAAAAGAAGTCCAAATTTGAGTGTTTTTATACTTATTTATTAGATTTTATAATTATCTTTAAACAAAAATATGTATTTATTTGTTCAGGTGATGTTCTGAGATAAATTAGGGTGCTAAACTGAGTAATTACCTAATCAAATATTTCAGAGAATATTTCTGACATTTATTTTTCCTACCACACTGGCAAATTTTGTCTTGTTTTAAACATAAACCTCCCTCAGTTCTGTTAGATTAATGCATAAAACAAGAATAAATCCATTTGCCAGTGGGCTATTAAAATAAACGTAATTTTAAGGATGTTTAAATGGAAACCAAGGCAAAAATACTTACTTAGAAAGTCTTTTGCTACTTTAAAAACTTGAAATATTGACATTGATTAAGAAAAGAAGTCCTAAATTGAGTGTTTATTGATATTTATATTTATTAGATTTATAATTATCTTTAAAAAAAACAAAAAAAAAAAAACATGTATTTATTTGTTCAGGTGATGTTCTGAGATAAATTCAGATGATAAACTGAGAAATTTCTTAATCAGATATTTCAGAGAATATATCTTACATTTGTATTTCTTGCAACACTGGCAAATTTTGTCTTGTTTTAAGCATAAACCTTCCTCAGTTCTGTTAGATTAATGCATAAAACAAAAATAAATCCATTTGCCGGTGGGCTATTAAAATAAACATAATTTTAAGGATGTTTAAGTGGAAAACAAGGCAAAAATACTGATTTAGAAAGTCTTCTGTAGTGTATTAAAAGCAAAAAGAAAAAAGTGCACGGACTCATTACGTGCCGTCTAAACCCATACAGTGGGGTTCAGTTTTCAAGTGCATGTTTAAATCACGCCATGCACGCCGTTCTTGAAGTGTAACTTTCAAGTCTGATCACCGGTGCCATCGTCATAATGAACGCTAGCTGTTGAACAGGGCCATTCTGGCCAAGCAAATCAGCTCTAATCATTCAGATTTTAAAACCTGTGTGTTTAATGCACAGTCCCTCGGCTCTTAATTGAGTCTTAGAAAGCCCCTATCCGGCTCGATGCCTATCCTGCATACAAATGCAAAACTTTCTATGTCAGCGCCATCTACAGAGGCATTGCGAGAGCAGAAGGCGAACGAGGACAGAGCTGTATGAATTTTAATTGCGCTCACAGCCACAGCCACAGTGACACGCTTACGTTCCCCGAGGTATAAAAATTTAAAACCAACTAAGTAAAAAAGAAAGTTTCCGTAAACGGGTGGGGGGGGAACATATAAGTGGCATAGCCGAACGAGTGGTGCGGGCTGCCTCAATTCCCCAAAGATGGTTTATTATTCCATGCTAAAATGAAGCGGGGAGCAAGGAGTGGTAGTCAGCGAAGCGTCAGAGTTGCTCTTTGAAGGCATTAAAAAGCTGAACGCACAACAAAGACCAGATGTTCCAGCATGCTTTATTTATACTGCCATCAGCTATGTTCTGATGTCCACGAAAACACTTTACACCAGTTTTTTTCTCTGTACAAGCCTAGGCCTTTTTAACACATACTGTAATACTCCATGATTTCTGTACTTTATCGTTGCTATTGATGTGGGCAACCCATACAAAATGAACTTGTTTGCAAAAGTTGGAAAGCATCACTTTTGCTATTGCTCGGGGTTAGAGAGCTTTCCAATTTTCTTATTAAACTTTGGCATGTACTGTAACTCCCTCTTCGTTTTTACTACAAACATGAATGATACCTGAAATCATAGTTTCATATTTTGAATATCTTGTGTAAGCTTGCACAGATCTACACTTGTACCTAATTAGAAAAATATTATATTTACAAAATCATAAATAAATCAGCATAATATTATGCATATCTAATTTTTTTTCAAACTGATTGCCATTGCATGGACATTTTAAGCAACGTTTGCAACCTTACACAATATCAATAAATTATTGTTATCATTATTATTATTATTTTTTTTTTTTTTCAGAATCATTACTGGATGGTACCAAAATAAGCCAGTGCATTACTATTTATTTTTATTTGTTTTTTCAAAGTAGTTGCCATTGCATGGATATTTTGAATAACTTTTTTAACCTTACACAATATAATAAAAAAAAATCACGATTATAACTTCTTGGTACCAAGTCAGTGCAATTCTATTCATTTGTACTTCAAGTTGTTCCAAACCAATTGCCATTGCATGCATATTTTAACTTTTTTACCCTTGCACAATATAATAAAAAAAAAAAAAATCATAATCATAATTATTACAGGTTGATGCGAGTATAAATCAGTGCAGTGTAATATTATTTATTTATTTCAAACCAGTTGCCATTGCATGGATATTTTGAGCAATTTTTGCAACTTTGCGCAATATAATTTCATTTTTTTCAGAATTATTACTGGTTGATATGAATATAAGCCAGTGTAATATTTATTATTTATTTCTTCCAAACCAGTGCATTAATATTTTGAGCAACTTTTGCAACCTTGCACAATATCATTTAATTTTTTCAGAATTATTACTAGTTGATACCAATATATACCTATGCAATTGTATTTATTTCTGTTTGTTTAAGTTTTTCCAAACCAGTTGCCATTGCATGGACACTTTGAATAACATTTTGAAAAAAATAAAATAAAATAAAATAAATTACTGGTCCATACCAGTATAAGTCAGTACAATATTCTTTTTTTCTACTTGTTTAAATTTTTCCAAACCAGTTGCCATTGCATGGATGTTTTAAGTAACTTTTGTAACCTTGCACAATATAATAATAATAATAAAAATTACCAGTTGATACCAATATAAGTCAGTGCAATATTATTTATTTCTTTTAAACCAATTGCCATTGCATGGACATTTTGACCAACTTTTGCAACCTTGCACAATATCATTAAATTATGTTTTAGAATTATTACTGGTTGATACCAATATAAGCCAGTGCAGTAGTATTTATTTCTATTTGTTTAAGTTTTTTCAAACCAGTTGCAATTGCATGGATATTTTAAATAACTTAAAAAAGAAACAAAATATTACTGGTCCATACCAGTATAAGCCAGTGCATTATTGTTTATTTATGCTTGTTTAAATTTTTCCAAACCAATTGCCATTTGCATGGATATTTTGAGTAACTTATGTAAACTTGCACTGAAATTTTAAATGATTAATATTCATAATAATTCAGCTATTTTCAGCTATTTTGTATTTATGCCTAAAACAAGAACAAAATAGCCAGTGGGGTAAGAAAAATTTACATAATTCAAGATATATTCTCTGAAACTTTGGCATCAGACTTACTATTTGTTGGTATGTAAACTTGCATAGACAGGGCCCTGAGTTATATTTAAAAACATGTAAGTTTTGGCAAACAGCCTCCAGGAGTAACCAATCAGAGTTTTTAATCATGAAACTGAATGACAAAGATGATGCCACGTCACATCCGAGTACCTCTTTCAACGTCCTTTCCAGTTGCTCGACCCAGTGACCAACAGATTATTGTATTTACACGCGCGTGCATGTATAAAACACCAGCTCAGGCACTTTTTGTCTGAACAGCGTGTCATTTGAATAGAGGTTTGGCGCATTGTGTTGTTCGAATGACAATAAAAGATACCAGGCGCATTACGGTTCTACACTGCGGTGGTTTTTGTGCATTCAAAACCCAAAAGGCTCTCTGACATGTGGCTGCGCGAGCTTTTGTTTTTGCGTTAAATGTTTAGGGCCAGAGGAAAAAGATTCTCAAACAAAGCTGTTCGGTTCAATTAAAAGAGGAAATATCTCTTCCTGAATGAGGGATCCATTGAAACAAAGAGTGTTAAATTGATGGTGCCACAATAAAACTATTAGCAGGGGAGTAGACAGATGCTGATGTGCCGGTCCCCTTTCCAGGGATTATTATTTATTTACACTTCTCAATCACAGCCTCCCAGATGCCACCCGGACTCCGCTGCGGAGTGTGTGCTGGGGGAGGGGTGTGTGTATGCATGTGTATGCATGTGTGTGTGTGTGTGTGTGTATGGTATGGATATAACCAGGGGTGTAGTGGCTCAGCTTTGGCAGTGTGTGCCCCTGATATGACACCTGGACAAACACTATCAGCGTCGAATCCAAGGACTGATATCCAGCTCATAGAGAAACCCATTATTGATTTGTGCTGTTTATTCCAGAGGCACTTTAATCGCGGCAGGCCTACTGTACATGCTCACATCTGTCGCAAATTGCTCCTCTTGGAGGCACTTTTCTAGCACGTATCAGCCAAAGGGATGACTTTTGAGTCTTATGTGTTTAGACGTCGATGCACAGATATAGAAATGTCTGATAACGTTCACTCAGCGGTGATTAACGCACGATACACTGATAACCCTGCAATAATGACCCGTGGATTGTACATTAGACATCTACTTGCCAAATAAATAAATTAACATGAAATGATTGATTGAAAGTATTTTTTTTGCTGTGAGAAAGAGATTTTTTTTCTCATTATAATGGATAATAATAAACCCTATTGTCTGCTTCTATTATCAGTCTAAATAGATTTTTAAAAATATGCTATTATTGGCAGATACCTGTATAGTCAATTATATCACGCATTTTTACTTTTAAATGTTATGTACTTTCTGCCAGTAAGTGTGCGTGGATATATTATCTCATGTAAGCTTGCACAGATCTACACATGCACCTAATTAGACCAATATGATCATTTAAAAAAAACAATTATTTTTGGTTGATATTGATATAAATAAGTGTAATGTTACGCTTTTCTACTGTGTTTCCAAAGCAGCTGCCAATGTATAGGTATTTTAAGTAACTTTTGTAACTTTGCACAGATCTACACTTTTAATTTGAGTAATATGATAATTATTTTTGGTTGATACTGATACAAGCCAGTGTAATATTATGCATATCTAATGTTTTTCTAAACAGATTGGCGTGCTTGATCTACACTTGAGCATTATGATCATTTTAAAAACAAAAAACTATAATTATTTTTGGTTAATACATATAAAAGTCAGTGCTAATATTTAATATCTAATATTTTCCAAATGTATTGCCATTTGATTGACATTTTGAGTATCTTTGCGCAGATCTGCACTTGCATCTAATTAGATCAATATGATCATTTAAAAAATCTTTATTACTGGTGAATACTAATTAAAAAAAAAAAAAAAAATCAGCATTTCTATTGTTTTTCTTCCAAACAATTTGCAATTGCATGGCTATTTTTACTGAGAAACCTTGCACAGATTTACACTTGCACCACACTGAATAAATATGAGAATTTGAGAAAAAAAATATTGGTCGATACTGATAAAAGTCAGTGCGATATTATGCATATCTAATTTTTTTCCAAACTTATTGCAATTGCATGGATATTTTGAGCATCTTTGCAGAGATCTGCACTTCCATCAAATTAGACTAATATGAAAATTAAAAGATAAAAAACATTGGTGAATACCGATTAAAAAAAAAAAAATCTTTTCTTCCAAACTATTTGCAATTGCATGGCTATTTTGAGCAACTTTTTTTTTTTATTGAGAAACCTTGCACAGATTTACACTTGCACCGCATTGAATAAATATGATAATTGAGAGAAAAATATATTAGTCATACTGATAAAGATCAGTGCAATATTATGCATATCAATTTTTTTCCAAACTGATTTCATTGCATGGATATTTTGAGTAACTTTTGTTCTTTTTTTCTTTTTTTGAGAAACCTTACACAGATCTACACTTGCACCACATTGGATAAATATGGTAATTTAAGACAAAAAAAAATAAATCAATAAAAAAATGTCATCGATACTGATAAAAGTCAGTGCTATATTATGCATATCTAATTTTTCCAAACTGATTGCCAGTGCATGGATATTTTGGGTATCTTTGCACAGACATCTAATTAGACAAATATGATCATTAAAAAAAAACAAAAAAACAAAAAACCTTATTATTGGAATACTGATAAATAAAATATCCTGGATTTCTAATGTTTTTCTTCCAAACCATTTGCAATTGCATGGATATTTTGAGCATCTTTGCAGAGATCTGCACTTCCATCAAATTAGATTAATATGAAAAT